>NW_015544133.1:464503-492529 GCF_001515605.1 Sinocyclocheilus anshuiensis | reverse complement strand
CCCCCCCCCCCCCCCCAAAAAACAAAAAAAACACAGCGAGTTAATTCAGAACTTAAAAGCATGCTTTTAGAATGTGCATTAGAATATGTGTATTAATGTCATTGTATGAATTCCACTTCAAAAAGTATTATGCATAAATTAATACATAATCATCACATCATTGACCCAGGCCACAAGGAGCAGAGAATCTTACCAAATATCATCATGTTAGACACTATTGTTTTTCATTTAGCTACTGGACAGGAAACAAGCTCACCTGAGCTTGGGAACAGAATGACCTGTGAGGACTCCTGATGGTGTCTTCTTTCCACTCTTGTCTCCCTAGTCATTCGTGAAGCTACATGATGCACAACTTTGTCCACTGCTTGCTGTGTTGGTAGCTGCAGCACTGGCAGAGGAGGCTCATCCATTCCCAAACCTTCAAGGATCCGTCTTTTCAGCCAGCCAAGCACCATGTCATGCGGTAATTCATCTCCTTGGCAGGCCAGGACCAGTGGAGGTGGCAACAAAGCCCACAGCATCAGGGCACAAGCAAATGAAGACAAACAGCTGGTCGAGCTAAACATCATCAAAACTCAACAGAGGTTAAAATCAGATGTCGAAAAAATGTCAAGCTCAAAAACAAAAAGTGATTTGTATAGAAGGTTTTCAAAGATATATACAGCAAGTTATCAAAGAAATCTATAAACACTTTTTGATTCACTATTTCATGTGAGAGCTCGAATCAAACTCAGCTTAAGTGTCTTCTCTCTTGCAGATCTGTCTGGCAGAAAAAGTCTGTGACTTTTTTGTTACACTCCAGCAAATGGCAACTATTGTTTGGGTTCATGCTATCACAGTGTGGATGGGACAAAACAGCTTTTGAGATTAAAATCCTTTGAGACCGTTTCTTTCCCTGTTCTCTTGTCCTTGGAGGGAATTGACACAGTATAACAGAAGGGTTTTTAAAATGGCTTTTTGGTCAGAAAGCAGATTTACACAAAAGTCGATTGTGCTTTTATTCCTCCGGCCTGTTTGAAGTGTTTAACCTATCTTAAATACAGAAGCCCATTATATTTATTATGTGAATGTGATGTTATTGCATTTTGCCTTATAAGTCAAAGGTGACCCCTGAACTGAATTAGGTGTGAAAACATCCTATGAATCTGTTTACATCAGGTCATAAAGGAATAGTTGACTCAAAAATTAAAATTCTGCCATAATTTATTCACCTTCATGTCGTTCCATGATCCATCACTTGTTTGTATGACTTACTTGCTTCTGAGAAGCATAAAAGAAGATATTTTGAAAAATGTCATCGCAGTTGTAGTGTAAATGCTAATTTGTCCTTCTGCACCCTGGAAAGCAGAATGGCAGTTCCTCACATGTCAATCAATCAATAAAACTAGATTCTTGGATTTAGATTGTAGCTCTGTATTAGCTGTAATGATGTTATATTTTTGATAATTCCATTGTTGCCTGTTATCAGAACTCCTTATTGGCCAAATCTTATTATTAATTTTTCTCTGTAAGATTTTTCTGACAGTTTGGATACTATTGACACCTGCTTTCCCACAGTATGAAACATGAGTTTGAAAAGAACAAACAAGATATTACATTATCAAATGTTTGACCTTGGTTGTGCAAATATCTCTGTCTGGTGTTTTGCCTGTATCTTGGCAGGACTATTCTGAAATAGAAAAGAACAGTTCAGCCACTCTCCACTTCACATACACCACCAGAATTAATAAATGGTAAAGATCAGATATTATGTTTGATATGAAATATAGCTAATATATAATGCTTTCTCTGAGCTAATATTAGCTGTCACCATTTTAAATGTCGATAGTCTTTTTCTTTGGCAAACACTTTGACACATTAGTTTTGTTAGTCACATGTGTCTGGTTTAGATTTAGACCAGTGTACTAATGGGTGTGGTACACATGGATTTCTTCTCATTTTTAATAGTCAAAATAACAGAATATGCATCATAATAATAATGGAATGGAATGGAAGCTTTCCGCACTGTGCCCACATGTGGGGTAAACCTACAAGGAGTGCATTTGGCAAATGGCTCAGCATTATTATAATTTTTCCAGGAAGAGATCAGTTTTGCAGTCTGCATAATGTATGAAATGGCATATAGTAGCCTTTAGTTGTATGAATATTATTATTTAACATTTTTTGTGAAATTCAATAGAAAACTCATACTGATCATTTTTTGAAGTATTATGCGTACCTTTCTTTGTTTCAACACAACTAAAGGCCAATGTTCCATTGCGCTCTTATTCGAAACTGTTCGGTAAACATATCATGTGCTAGCCCATGCTATCTTTAACCAATGAATCACTCAACATTCATTCAGTGTATTCATACACAAAAACAGTAGTGTTGGTTGGTTACAAAGTGTCTGGTATGTTTCACAGCAGTGGGGAAGAGTGTCACATTTGTGTCACAGAGTGTAGAAGTCACATTTATACTTGTCTGTACTATGCCTTTAAGACCAAAGAGTCAGGGTTTGGCTGGTTAGTGTCAACAGTTAGTCCCTGCTGGTAGATGCTGTAAGTACACCATTATGCATGCAAAGGCGTTTTCCTCAGTTGATTGCCACTGAAAATTAATCATGTATTCTGATCAAATTGAATTTAGGAAGTAATAAATAAATAATAAAAAATATTATCTTACAGTAGATTATTTGTTAATGGTGGATTTATGTTCATTTATTTTGGAGTCGTATAAGTGTGAAGTGGATTGTTCCACTGGGCTGCAAATGTTGTACGCTAAGCTATAAGAACTTTTTTTTTCTCAATGGTACACACATTTAAAATAAATAAATGTGTGGAGTACTCATATCTTTGTTTGACTTGCTCACAAATCTCATAAATGTATTAAACTCAAATCTTATAGTAAAAGCATCACAAGAGACTTTGGGACGCCCTAAAAAAATTCCACCTACCCTTGCTCCAGCTGTCACTTGAAAGCTGGTGGTAGTGGCCTGTCACCTCTACAGGGAGTGAGTGTAGTATAAAGGGCATGGAAGGAAGGATAAAAGCAAGGGGCTGTGTGACGTGCTGGTAGATTGCTGGGAGAGAGGGTCACTATCCAAAAGAGGGAAGGAACACTCCATTTCCCCCTCTTGTGTAAACAGACCCTGGTACTGGACTAATACTACATGATCATGTGAAGGCTTAAAATTAAGCTGCAGCTAATGAAGATATTCAGAGGCATTGTGTTGAGGTAAAACATTTATCTTTCTTTTTTTTTTTCTTTCACTGTTAATTGGATTTTGGTACAAAGAAGTATGATGTAAGGCTTAATTTGCCTTGTAATTTACAGTTCCATATTCTGGTGTACATGAAATGGAAAATATTTTATTACAATATTAAATATGAATTAAATCCAGATGTATTTTAATGTTATGTACACGTAATCATTTTGTGTTTATTATAAGGTTCTGATCAGACAATCTGCAATTAAATAGTTTTAATAATTGCTCAATTTCAAAATACCATTGCTTTGAATTATTTTTGCAGATTACAGACAAGTTTCATCATGACAGCCAATAGCAAACTGGGGAATATAAAATCTCAACAAGTCAGTGGCCACCAAATGATTTGTCTCGGTGCAAAAGATTGAGTTTAATAGTATTGCTCAATAAAATAATCACAATGAAAAAAGCTGAGTTGCTGAAGAGAAACTCAAGCTCCATGATTTCCTCGACCCAAGAAACTTTGACAGAGCAGTTCCCCGTTGAAGCTCCACCCGTGCTCCTCCGAAAGCTGAAGTGGGCTGCTGTTGCGGCAGGATGCGATGTCTGTCTGAGGGTGTCTGTGGGAGGCAACCCGAGACCCACACTGCACTGGTACCATAATGATGACTCTCTGATAAATGATCATGAGGATTATGACGGTTTGTGGATACGAGATTGTAAGCAAGCTGATGGAGGGCTCTACACCTGTGTGGCTGTTAATCACTTGGGTGAAGCTAGAACCAGTGCTGTCCTTGCTGTGCTGGACCTTGAAGAAGGTAAGATGCTGTAGTATGTCCCTGAGCGTAAATGCAAAACCTCGCAGAAGTTCCCTGCAGGTTTAAGAGATCTGAATTAGAGGAACTCATTTAAGTAAATTTATCTGCTTGAAGCCAGCTTGACTGACATGATTATATGGTCTGAATGTTAACGAAATATAATTTTCCCTTAATGTGATGGGGGAGGCGATGACCCTTCTTGACTCTCTTGGTTTGACAGTATAGAATGGCTACATTTCTGTCAGTGGTTCTGAACCTACACTGTCAGAAAAAAAAGTATCTTTAGGAGTAAATCAGCTTATCTGTACCCTTAAAAGGAAAATGTTGTACCTTATCTACCTTATCTAAAATGAGCATATTAGTACTTTAGAATAGCAACATACCCTTAAATTACTGATATGAAAGTTTTAATAGTAAATAAGGTGCAAAGATGGCCCTTTAAGGGTACTGCCCCAGTTACAAGCTGTTGTATCCGTAAAGGTACAGTTTTTACACATTTGGCTAAGAGTGTAAATATGATTACCCTTAGACATGTCTGTAACACTTTACAATAAATTTCCATTTGTTACAAAATGTACAATAGTGTAGCGTCTGGACCAATCAAACACACAATATATATTTTTATGTTAGACCAGTTTAAGTGTTTATGTAGTATGTTAGACTAGTTTAAGTGTTTATGTGGTTAATAAAGTCTTACTTGTATCACACTTGACGTTGTTCATTGTTTGCTCATAACTGGAGTCACTTAATCATGCAGATTTATGCTACAAGCTCTTTGTAGAATTGTACAATAAGAAAGTTTTTTCCCTTAACCAGAAAATTAATGTTCTTAGAATTGACAGACAGTTGACCCTGAGAGGTCAAGTAAATATCTACAGCGGATCTAAATATTTATAATTAATTATAATTAGTTATGATTAATTATTCATATTTCCCTTATGAGCTGATTCGCTACAATAGTTTACATGAATTAACAATGCTTCAGCACTATCATTCTTAACAGATGATAATTTCAACATTTACTAAAATAGTTTTAAAATCAGAAGTTTTTATTTATTATTATCAGTAAATGCACTGTGAACCAACAGGAACAAACAAGGAATCATTGTATTTTACACACATTAACAAAAATAGCAAATGCTGTGAAAAAAAACCATATCGCTCATTGTTAATGTTAGCTATAATGCTTAAACTTATGCTAATGGATGGACATTTATTATAAAGTGTTACACCAGAAAATGGGGTTACACTGTGTAAACTTCAATGCTTCCAAGCCATCTCAAGTCCTACTTCTGTGAGTTATTGCTGTTCTGCATCTAAAATACACAAGAGTCACACCAACTACAACACTGTCAATGGCTATGACTACGCAGGGTCATCAGCTGTCAGAACACTCAGCACATCTCACTCTTTATCTTTTAGGCACTATGTATCTTGTCCTGTTCTCTTCTCCCCACAGTCTCTCTCTCTCTATCTCTCTCTGGCTATCTCTGGGTATTTACAGCCTGGAATGTGCCAGAGCTCCAGTTACAGATTTATTGTTACTCTGTTACACATGATTCTCAATTATAGATGTGGCTGTGTTGGACTGATGCCTGTGTTTTTATTTAGACCCACAATGATAACAAATCTGCACAAGAGTTAAAGAATTACAAAGCATCATTAAACCAGTTAGAAATGTATTTCGCACTCAGTGAATGAAATGTTGCGGCTTGACTAATACTAATAATAAAAAATTAATTAATTAATAAAAAATGTTGACTTTATATGACAACTAATTAAGGGGATCACAGAATGTCTTAAAGTAGTTGGATAAGCATACATGAAGCAGGAGAAATGGGATGGACAGCAATATGAACATGAGATTTTTCCCCCATAATTTTGTTGTGCAATTCACAGATAGAGCGAAGAGCTATGCTTTAGACCTGTGCCAAAAATTGAGCCTTCATGGTAATCTGATGGTATTAGTGAAAGGCAGAGTGTGCGAGAGGTCCTCTAAGGGTCTATTATACCACTCAAAATAGACCACTGGACTCTCCCAACAACATCCGTGAGTTCTGAGTTTAGTAAGAGAAACATACCCAGACAAATGGGCGAAATTTACCCACTTTTTAGGGGGAAAATATAAGCTTAATTTTTGTGGTCTGGGGATAAGCCAGGAATGAGAGCATCATACTGGAAGCCATGATAAGTCAAAAGTTGTCTCATCAGAGTAATGCTCCGAGTAATGTGAGGATGGGAACTGCTGGTTCTAGGAGAGAGAAAGAAAAAGGTGAGTTAAGTTTGTACAAGATTCTGAGTTCAATTCTTTATATGTGGCAGTACCAATCCAGATGAGTGCTATATATCAGGGGTTTGCTCTGATTAGGTTTGTAAAAACCAAAATATGTTGATTGGGTTGGCAAATTGGTTCTATCACATTACATTTATGGGGGAAAAAAGCATGTTTTGGCATATTTTACATATTATTTATTTATTTATTTGTGGTGTGGGTTGGGGGGTCAGTGGGGCACACAAGACTGATGTGTAAGTCTCCGTCTGCCTCCCTACTTGATCCCGATTCCTGCCAGTAATAAAATTCCACCCTGTACTGGTTAACAGCAGCAATTTCATATTTGCTAGTTCCCAGGTCTAAACAGAAATGTAAATAATAACATTATTATGTTTAATGATCACAGAGATTGTTTTGACTTTGTCATTAACTTGTGCACAGTGATTTGAGAAAGCAATATTTTTTCTGATCCATTCAAATAATCAACTGAACTTGTGACATTTAATTTGATATCTTCATCCTTGCATCTGCCTCTGTCAGTTCCAGGATTCTATAGGTCAGTGGATAAATCCATGGAACAGGAACTAATTATTAAAATCTACATGAACTGATGTGACAAGATCAGTTTTCTTCAATATGCAGACATATTTAGATTAAAAAAGGATGGTAGGGTGAGACACATCAAAGGGCCCATCCCTTTAAAAAAAGAAAAGAAAAAAAAAAGAAAAATAACCAATAGCATTTAGTTTTTCATGGCCCAACAAAGCAGAACTTGACAGCTTGTGATAAATACAGCTGTAATAAAAAAAAAAGTCTAATCTTTTAGACTTGTAGATTTAATATGAAACAATAACATTTCCGTCATACAATTTTCTGTTAGCACAGTCAAAATATGATACATTTTAGTAATGGTGATGATGTGTATGAAAAGCTTTGTGGTTTATGCTGGTACATGACACAATGTTGTCTCCCCTTCTTCTCATCTATTAGACCAAACTGTCAAAAAATTTTAAATCTCTTCCATTGCTTGTAGAGATGCACTGATTGCAATTTTCTTGGCCGATTCCGATTTCTGATTTTTTGTTAGTGTGATCTGCCGATACCGATTTTTGCCAATTCCGATTTTCTTTCTAAGAACTATAATTAACAGCATATACAAACAAAAATCTACTTTTCTTCAACGCAAAGTTTTATTTTCATAAAAAACAAGTAAAAATTCAGTAATAAAATAAGAACACATAAACATTTTTTTTTCAATTCTAAATATCTGTTCAGTAGTGCCTATAACAGATGACAGTTTATGTTGCAGCTGCTTCTAATTAAGTGATGAAAAGCAGTTGAAAATGTTGTACAAAATAAATATCACCACTACGCATCTTTGCACCAGTAAAATGTGCAACACTGTTTTTCTACCAAATTATATGTAATAATAGCCTATCTAATTATTATATTAATATTTAACTTATATTGGAAAAGTTTCCGTAAACACTCGCGAGATCTCTGCAAAAATCTTATGATTTATTCCAAAACATGATGCATGATGGGATACACTAAGCCTCGAATAGGGTATTCAAGATAGTGTGGATTTAGTGTGCACTAGGGGCACTGCACTTTGGCGTTTTGAAGACCTGGGACAGTCTTGCACACTTACTTCCTGTCGCGTGCACGCGCTCTCAAGTGGCCAAGACTGCTTGTGTGGGTATAAGACGGGCATTTTGACATAATTTTGTATGTATTTGAACGTTTTAGTGCAGTTAGACACTCATTTTGGTATTTGTGGCTCACAAGCTGTTCGAGACTGCGTGGTTTGTGCGCTCCACTAATATAGATCAGTGGTGGTGCGCGCGCTTTTGGTGTAAGCGCGAAACCTGCGGGAATGACTAAAATAATGCGCAATACAAGCACTATTTAACCGGAGCGAATGAGACGCGTGAGAGAGAGAAGGGGTCGTTGGAGAGAAGAGAGCGAGAATGCGCGACTGGCGTTATTGCCTGTGCCGTTGGTAACAAAACAGATCGGCTCAGAATCGGAAAGAAGTGAGACTGACCGACCGATCACTGATCCGGGCCGATCGATCGGTGCATCTCAATTGCTTGTTACAGTAGAATATTTTGTGTACATTTCAAATGGGTAAGAGCTGTCTCATTCTAGGAAGTTGGAGATAACTTTCTCAATTTGAGTATGATGGGTTGTGGGTTCTAATCCTTCCTCATATAACTTTATATTTTAAAAACCAAAAATAGCAGATGTAAGAACATCAACATTCATACAATGATAGGCCATGGTTTACAGCAAAACTTCGTCATCTTCGTCAGGCCAAAGAGGATGCCTACAAAATGGGGGACTGAGTCTTGTACAATCAGGCCAGAAACACACTGAATAAGGAGATTAGAGTGGCCAAGAGGAACTACGCTAAAAAACTAGAACACCAGTTTTCTGCCAATGACCCTGCATCAGTGTGGAAAGGCCTGAAAGACATCACCAACTACAAGACACCATCCCCCAGCACTGAGGCCAATCAACAACTTGCTGAAGACCTGAATGAGTTTTACTGTAGATTTGAAACTCCCAGTCTAACACCCCACACCCACTCTGAACATCTCTCCACACAACCATCAACACCTCCTGCAACCCCCCTCTCCCCCACTCCTACATTTCAGATCAGTGAGGATGATGTGCGCCAGGTCTTCAGAAAGAACAAGAGAAGAAAAGCACCAGGCCCAGATGGTGTGACACCAGCCTGTCTGAAAACCTGCACTGACCAGCTGGCCCCCATCTTCTCACAGATCTTCAACAGATCACTGGAGCTGTCCGAAGTCCCTGCCTGCTTCGAACACTCCACCATCATCCCCGTCCCAAAGAAACCCAAGATAACAGGACTTAATGACTACAGACCTGTGGCCCTACTGCACTTCATCCTGCAACATCTGGACAAAACAGGGACTTATGTGAGGATCCTGTTTGTGGACTTTAGCTCCGCTTTCAACACCATCATCCCAACACTCCTCCAAACTAACCCACCAAACTAACCCAGCTCTCTGTCCCTAGATATATCTGTCAATGGATCACCAGCTTTCTGACAGATAGGCAACAGCTAGTGAGAATTGGTAAATTCACATCCAACAACCGCACCACCAGCACTGGCACCCCTCAGGGTTGCGTCCTCTCCCCACTGCTCTTCTCCCTCTACAAAAATCAGACATCAGAAGACTACAGAGAATGGTTCGGACTGCTGAAAGGATTATTGGTGCCTCCCTGCCTACCTTCCAAGAACTGTATACATCCAGAGTGAGTAAAAGGGCTCAGAAAATCACTCTGGATCCATCACATCCAAGCCATCTCCTTTTTAAACTTTTGCCATCTGGTCGGCGTTACAGAGCACCGAATACCAGGACAGCCAGGCACAAGAACAGTTTCTTTCCCCAGGCAATCTACCTCATGAACAGTTAATGTTCTCCCATTGTGCAATTAAAGTATGTGCTATAACCTTATACTTATTTATCACCCTAAATCCTAGTACATCCCTACAACTTTATTTTATTTTATTCTATTCCTATTCTATCTATAGCACACCTGTACATACAATTTATTCTTTTTTTGTGGTTTATATTTATGCATGTGTATTTTATTCACATCTTATTTTTATTATCTGTGTGTTGTTGTTGTCTCCGTGTACTGGAAGCTTGTGACACTATAACAAATTCCTTGTATGTGCAAACATACTTGGCAATAAAGCTCTTTCTGATTCTGATTCTGATTCTGATTCTGATTCTGATTCTGATTCTGATTCTGATTCTGATTCTGATTCTGATTCTGATTCTGATTCTGTACTTGGCAATAAAGCTCTTTCTGATTCTGATTCTGATTCTGATTCTGATTCTGATCAAGAGCAGGAAAAGAGATCAGCAAGATGGTGAAGTTTGAATTAAATGTAATCCACAATGTGTGATGTTATTCAAGCTACAGCATGTTCTATTCCTTTAACCATTATGTCACCTGCTATGTTTGCTTTTTTTATGTTAAGCTTATGCCGTTGCAGATGCCTTCATCCAAAGTTACTTAAATTGCATTCAAGGTATGCATGTTATCGGTTTGTGTATTCCTTGGGAATTGAAACCAAGAACTTGGCATTGCTAACATCATGCGCTACTCTTTAAGCTACTGGAACATTATGGTTGTATGCTTATAAGTGTAATTTGGCTAGCAAGTTGCTTTGTAAGGCTGGTTGTCAGCCATGCTGTGGCAAAAAAAATAAAAAATGCTGCAGCATTATGTCTAAAATGTGGCAGCAGTTATGTAGAGTTTTTTGTAAATGTGAATCTTGACATTTTTATTTCCCGGTTTCTTTGACACTTTGGTATTTTGGTATTGTTTCACTATATCTTTGCACAATCACTTTTGGACTTTTGTATATATATTTCAGTGCTGTCAGTGATGTACACCTTGCACAACAGTGCTCTTGTAGGTATAGAGCCATCCTTTTTAATCCCACAAACGAACACATTGCCTAAAGGTTTGCTTTGTGACAGTGTTGCTATAGCAGAATAACATTGTTTTATGGAAAGATAAACTGTTGTTTCTCTAAGACTAATAAGCCTAAATAATAATAAAACCTAAATAATAATAAACCTTATCATGCTTTAAAGAAACATGAAAGATTACTTGTTAGTAACTGACATCAGCAGTGATTTCTTACACTTGTTGCGCTGGGTAATAATACAGTGGGGAAAGGAGCCAGAACTGGTTGTATATGTTAATCTCTCTCTGGACAGACCATAGACTCTAAACGTTTTATTTGTTAATGCCTCTCCCCTTATAGGCCTGAGACTCTGAACAAGGTATGTCTGTTGAAAGGATACATTTATCCCTTTCCGATGAGGACGAGATTGCAATTTGGTACTTCTCCATTCCAGTTTTGTGATTGACTGCTGACATCAGGTGGTACACAGAGTGTGGACCAACCTTCTTTCCCCCTATGTAACTCATTTGCATAATCTAAAGCACACAGTTTAGAACAGTGTATTTAACCAATGTATTACTCACTTCTGTTTTTTACCAATGCATTACCAATGCAACCACCACCAGAATACTTTTGGCAATGTTCTGAGTCCAAACATGATGGAAAAGGACAGTTGAATTTGCACTACAGATAGCTGTCACTGAGAATACTTATTTATCTAAATATGATTTTTCTGGTATGAAATGGGTGTGCTGTATGTAACATCAGTTTTAAGGTTTCCAAACTCATACATCACTCTCAAGGACGTTTTCTTCTCGTGTTTATTACCATCCTATGATGAATCGTTGTATTCCTCATCTATAAGTTGCTTTGGATTCTTGTGACTTTTCTTTTTTTTTTTTCAGCAAGAGCTGCTGCATGAGGTCTTCAATTTGGAATTGAATTTTTATCGTGGTCACAGGCCAAAACAAAATTAGTTTGTGTTAGTCCATTAAGATCCAATCAAAATGCAGAAAACTGTTCTCCAGTGTCGCAGCCATAAAACTGGTCCCTGAAAGGGATGTTTTACAACATTTGTTGAGATGGTATACTGCTATCATTGTGCAACAACCACATAGCTACAGTCCACTACAAATGTTAGAAATGTTACTCTTGAATGACAGATTCTTAACTGTAGCCAGCAAAGATCTTGTCCAGATGGTAGGCATTCCGGAGGTCTAGTTTGGTGAAGATATGTCTGTGCCTGTTGTGATAATCAGGACCAGGAGTTAGTCGAATATCACAATGACGCTTGCTCTAGCGATCTTAAATGTGGTTGTCCAGTCTGATGTCCACATCAATCAAGGACTCTAAATTGGGAGCCGGGTCTCTGATGACCAGCTTATCTTTTAACTCAGGTGATAAAGTGTGATGCAATGGGTTCACTGTTAGGCTGCAAGTGGAAAACAAGGGTACACTGGGTAATGAATCCTTAACACCTCTCCAAATTCCCATCATACCTTCCTGGAGCAGGGAGTTTAGGATTAGGTAGAAACCCTGCTGGTGGCCTCAGCTGAGAGAGATCTTGAAGCTGGAAGGACATGAGAGGTTTTAGATATGGACTGCTGTAGAATATCAGTAAAAATGTGCTCATAATAAATTATCAGTCTCCAGATAAACACATAAGTGGAAGCCGTAGATAACCATAAAGAAGGCCAAATGGCGACAGACAACAGTTAGCTTTCTTGAACTCAGGTAGTCTGTACAATGTAGGCTCAAGCAGGTGCGGATTTAGTGAATTGGGGGCCCCAGGCAAAGAATGGGGCCCTATACATTTGCACACATTTACCTAGACCAACCTTAAGGTTTCTTTTTTGTTGTGATGCTTCCTTGTGTTTCTACATTTTTCATGTACATGTTATAATGGCTTTCTTTCATGTTGTAGACCACGAAATAGCAATTGGTTTACAGTTGAGATACAGGTTTTCACAAAAACAAAATAAATTATAAAATGATAAACCTCACAATTGAGCCTTTAAACTTTTTTTTTTTTTTAAGAAAAGGGATGAGTCAAGAAGTATACATTATTATATTAATTTAAAACGGGGTTATGTGGGTGGATCTTCGCATTGGTCTGAACAAAAACTGCAGACTGGATTATTGAAAATGCACATTCATTCTCTGCCAGTAGGAGGCGCTTTTGGAACATCAGAAATGTAGCAGTTTCCTGGGTAATGGTAGAAAACAAAGCAGAGCTGCGCTCATAAACGCTACTTTAGCAGATAAAATGAAAATGCCATTGAAACTTTTCTGAAGACTTGAATTAGTGAGAATGAGAAAAGTGTGGAACAAAAAAATGCCATTGATGAGTTACCAGCGTAAGCCTATTTGCCTGGGCTCAGCCCAATTACTTACACTCTCCAAAGGCTGTCTAATTCTAATCTTTAAAATACATTTAATTTGAGTTATTTTAACTACAAATTTAAATGAAACTGAAAAAATAATGAAAAGGAAATTATACATTTACACATCTAAGTATTATATCAACCAAAAAAGTAACTGTATGTGTCCTCTACCTGGGTCCTTCTCATAAATGAGTAAGCGGAATTTAAAACAATAAACACATAATATGCACTGTTACTCAATATTTAATTACAGCCTCAGATGCATGATATTTTCATTTGCTACAAGCAGGATACACAAGAAGCATGTTCAAAGCGAATACGCAGAAGGTTGCCGTGGTAATAAACAGCAACCGTTCGTGTGTCCGCTCTTAATGCACATCTCGTATATGAAAAGCATTTTAGGGGGCCCTTGGCTTTTGGGGGCCCAAGGCGGTTGCCGATCTTTGCCTAATGGGTAAGTCCGCCCCTGGGCTCAAGACTGAACGCAACTCTTTTAAAGAATAAGAAAAGCAGTTGGTACAAATTAGCTTAATGAACAGTTTTAACTAAAGAGTGCAAAGCAGGTGGTGCTACCTAGTGGTGATGAGAGTCATTGTATGAGGGAGTCTTATACATCCATCAAGTATTCTAGGTTATTACATTTGAAGGTGTTTGGTCCAATAAATAAAACCTCTTTTAGGGTAATAACTCTGCTAGTAAATGTAGAGGTATCTGAGTAGTCCGTTCGATGAATAACTGTGATCACACCATGAAAATAATTACCCTTATCTTCATGTGAGATAAAGATAAACACGTGATATTATACTCTGAGCTGTCCATGTCCTTGGACACAGAATTATGCGTTTCTATGGCACCATCAACACCTAAGTAGCACCTAAATTAATCTGCGGCAGTCAGGTGGAACAGCAGTCATGTGGTCCAGAACATTGCCAGATTACAAATTGAAATTATGAGTTCTACGAGTATGTGAAAAGTTTGGCGTTGATATTGCCATAGAAATACATAGGAAATGGACAGCTCTGAGTAGAACGTCACGTGTGGTCATCTTGAATTTATGGTAATTACAACATGGCGTAACCACAGCTAATAATATCAGATGCTGACTGAATGTCCAGGATGAGTTTAAATGTAGTGTATGATTGCAGCATGGAACAGGTGTGGATAATTAATAGTCTGGGGAGAGTGATCACTGTGTTGGTGGAGGGAAAGAGCTTGGTTTAGATGTGACATTACTAGTCATCCAGTATTTAATATCATCTATGCATTCTAGTAGGTTAGCGAAATGGTAGGTTTTGTTGGGCCTTAAGGAAATATAGAGCTGAGTTTGTCAGTGTAACAGTGAAAAATAATTCCATGTTAATGATATCTCCCAAAGGTAGCACATACAAATAGCAACTGTTCTAGTAATGTGCCTTGCGGCACTACATACTAAACTTGTAGTATGACTTGATTTGACACTTCTATATTAATTGCCAAAAGGTAATAATGGTCAGATAAATACAATTTAAACCATTTTTCAAACCCTCTGAAGATCCTATGCATATTGATTTCAATAATCTTCCTCCTTCAGAGTGGAAAGGACGGCTTGCTAGCAACATCTGTGTTTACCGCAGAGTATGAGGTGTGGAATCCACAGGAGTATTCCAATTTCCTAGAGGTTTTGAGTGCCCTGAAATCCTCACAGGGCACATCACATCACTGTTCATAGGACTGTGCCAGCAGCATGCTGCCGGGCATACTACTACCTCACATTCACGTCTTTTCTTTATCACTTCTTGAATGAGCCATGATGGAATACATTGAATACTCAATACATTGATGAATACAATACTGAATACATTGGAATACTCAAGCAGGGCTACATCCACATTTCAGTTTCTCCATCTTCATCCAGCTTCTTCTATGTGGCCAAAAAAGATGGTGGACTGAGACCCTGCATTCATTACCATGCCCTCAGTAATGTAACTGTCAATGAACCAATGGTTCAAGTGACCCTTGAGATGCTCACATCTACACCAAGCTTAATGTCAGGAACCACTATAACCTCATCTGCATTCCTTACTCTGGGGAACTATGAATACTGGATGAATCTGTATAGGCTGTCCAACTCACCTTCAGTCTTTAAGGGGTTCATTATTGAAATCTTTCAGTACTGTCTCCAGTACTCTTCTCATCATCTACATAAACAATATCCAGATTTACTCCTCCTCATTCTCCAATCATGTCCGTCTGCCTAGTCATCTGTTGCCTTCAAGAGCACCACCTCTCATAAAACCAGTTGCATTGAACCACCATTCACTTCCTGGGATACATTATCGGTACCTGTGGCATTCCAGATTGTCCCGGAAGAGGTGCAAGCCATGGAGCCCTGGTCCTTAAAAACTCCAACATATTCTCGGCTTCTCAAACTTTAACTCCATTGTTGCTTTCCTCACCACCCAAAACTCTGTCCTGGTTTTCTTAAACTGCTCAAGCCTTCCAGCAGCTAAAAAAGAGGCATTCACCTCAGTACTCCACCATGAACTCTTTCCATAAATCCCGCTCAGTGTGGATAATTCTTCATAATGCTTCTACATCCAGAGTGAGGGCTATTCTGTCCCAGCGGTACAGGCACCAGGCAAAGCTTCATTCATTCACTTTCTTCAAGCAAAACTATACTACTGGCAACTTATTGCTTATTGCCATCAAGTTGGCGAAGGAATCACACCACTGGCTTGAGTTCTCACCATCTGTTTCAGGTCAACTAAGACCACCTTGGTGTGGAATATCTTTGGAATGCCAAGTGGACATAACCCCCAGACTTTGCTGACCTTTTCACGGTACTGGTGGCCCCAGCATCAGTACGATGACCACTTTATCCTGGTGGCTGTTGACCATTTTTCAAAGGCCTGTGGAGACACTATTCCTCAATGTCTTTTGGAACTTCTGCCCACCGGGAAGACTTAGTGTCCGACCACAGTCCTTAATTCATATCCCAAGTCTGGAAGGCTTTCTTCAAGTTGCTTTGCACCACTGTCATACTTTCTTCAGGCTATCATCCCCAGTCCAACAGCCAGTCCAACCACAAAATCCAGGAAATCTCCTGGGGCAGGTTGCATAAGCTGCTTAGACTAGTCTTAAAAAGCTAGTCTAAGATTTTTTTTTCGAGACTGATCATAACTTTTTTAATTAGGTTACAAAAAGGTAGATTACTGGCATCAACTCCAGCAGGACTGTAGCCGCTGGATACCCATCTCACACTTACCTCAGTTTTCTAGTCTTGTAAACAGGACTCTTCAGCCACAATGTTCTCTTTATGACTTTAAATATACATGAAATCTACTGAATTCATTTACAAAATTAAATAAAAATAGAAATGAACTGCAGCTAAATTTAAAATAATAAGGTCAGTGCTTTATCTTATGGATTGTTCTGTTTTGAGGTAGGCTTAGGTGAGAAAATGAATTAATCTACAACATTATTATCTTTAACATTATTGTCTTTGTGGTTTCATGCATGTGTGCTGGATAAAGATTGAATGTCATTCTCCATGTAGTACACAGAATTTTATGCATATAGCGACAAAATAAAGCATATACAATTTTATTTGTGTATGCTGAATAAAAGAATTCAATGAGGTCATTGTAGCAAAAGAAAAAAAGTGAATGCTCTGTGCCAGCTTTCCTCCTTTCCCATTCCAGCAGCAGCACCATCGACATGGGAGTAGTGTGACGCCACCACAGCCTGACAGAATATTTAATTGATGCGCTGAGACCGATAGTCTCTCTCTCCTCACACCAACACCACAGACAAAGGAAGAGATGTGAGAGAAAGAGAGATAGCACACTGAGGAAGCTGAAAATGTTGTTTTTGCTTTGACTGCACTAAGATCTGCCTCTATCATTAGCTGCCGCTTGTTATTTGTTTATATTTTTAGTCTCATCTACCACTACCCCATTTCTTTATGTTTTTATCTCCATCTCTATCATTAGCTGCTGCTTGTTATTTGTTTCTCTTTTTAGTCTCATCTACCACTACCCCATTTCTTTATGTTTTTATCTCCATCTCTATCATTAGCTGCTGCTTGTTATTTGTTTCTCTTTTTAGTCTCATCTACCACTACCCCATTTCTTTATGTTTTTATCTCCATCTCTATCATTAGCTGCTGCTTGTTATTTGTTTCTCTTTTTAGTCTCATCTACCACTACCCCATTTCTTTATGTTTTTATCTCCAAAGGGGATTGAAAGAATGCAAGTGGGTGTCTGTAAAAGACAGATTTTTCATTCCTTCTCTTGTGACTAGGACCAAGCTGACCTCCTCCTCCTTCTGTGCCTTTGGAATATCTTATTACTTGGATTTCTATTTGTCATTTAAGAGCATCTGTGGGGAATCCAAAAGAGCTTGGATGTTGTTGTTGTTTACTTGAGGATTTCTTTTCCCCTTTAACTATCTTTTGTCACACAAGGATCATGATTGGATGTTTGTACTATTTCTATTGATTTTTCCATATTTGTGGATTTTGGTACATTCTTTGAGGTAAAAGCTCTGGCAAGGACATGACTGAGACTATTAGGAGAGTACACAGGAATCAATAATAACCAGGATTCAGATTAGAAATAGTGGTATTCTCTGCAGAAACACAGGCAAAGTCTCTGTTGTTTAGTCTGAAAGAGAGATTAAGTTCATCCGAGGCCATGAAGAAAATCTGGTCACAGAAAAGATTTCAGGTGAGTCTAATCCTTCTATCCAGAATCATACACTTCACAAACTATACAATTTGACTTTTGAGATTTTTTATTGAATTTGGCAAATCACACTCACAATGAAGTAATGTAAAATAAGTGATATAGTTATGCTTCCTTCTTTAAGGTATCCTACCAGCTACTGTACCTCATAGCCAACTGTTTATGTATGACCAATACAATAACTTTTGTACAAACAGACCTAATGTCACTGAGGTCAATGTTGTTGTTGTTTGATATCAGACAAACATACAGCATATATATATATATATATATATATATTCCCCCAGTTATTTGCCTTTATAATGGGTGATAAACAATACAATTTCTCAGGCTCTGTGACAGCTACATTGCCCAGTTGCCTTGGTAGCAATGTAGGAGTGCATTTGAAATGCTGCAAACCAGCATGAGAATTGATAAAGGAGGGGAAATAAGTCTTCATATATATGAATTGTGTTTCATTTCTGTGTCAGCCCTGTGTCACCATGATGTATTTATGTATAGTTGTTGAATGAAAACCAAATTATTTACACCACTAGCATAACCATATGGATGCAACATACAGGCTAAGAAAAATCTATTTAAAACGTCCCAAAATGAACGGAAAGACTTTTGTGTTTTGTTTTTTTTTTGTCGTTCCAGAGAGCTGGACATTCTAGCTGGACGTTTGGGAGATTCACTCATGGTGTGTTTTGCTCATGACAAAACTGTAAAAAGTCCAAAATCGCAAACCTATTTGTAGAAAATACAACAACTGAAGAGTGTGCACAACTTTACAGAATGGATATGTTTTGCAGAATAATCATAGCGTAGATGGTTAAACAAGTTTAAAAATAGCTGCTAAGACAATACATTTCTATCTATAGATTTTTAAATGATAAAATTAAAAATTGTTGGGTTTCCGTATGGAAAGGAATGCAATGCTGATTGAAGCTTTACAATAATCAAATTTTACAATTTTGCCTGTAATTGTGGATATGTGCGTATGTTTGTGTGTGTTATGTATATGCTCCTACACAAGTGCATGTCTGCAGACATTGGTTTCTATAGTAACAGTCTTCTCTTGTCCACCTCTGCTTGCTGCCGTTATGGAAGTGAAGTTTTTCGCTTGTGCAGGAAGCAAAGCAATGGTAATTGTTATCCATTTCTGTGATCCTCACCTTTCATTACTGGACTCTTGGATTGGTTAGAGTTTGCAACCATGCATTATTATAACTGTAAAGTATACTGTAGGTTTTAATCCAGAGCTCTAGTTTCAGTTTGACATTTTTTATTAAACTGAAATTTTACATTATTTATTACAGGAAGAGTAAGGCTTGCACTGCAGCATAGTTTTCTTTTTCTTTCTTTCTTTCTTTCTTTCTTTCTTTCTTTCTTTAATGCCAGTTAATGTGAATTCCTATAACTTCAATCCATAGGGAGATTTTATCTGAAACTGCCATGATATATCCAGGAAAAGAAAATTACAGTATGAAAGTATTTGTACGTTTAGTTATAAAGCAAAACAATGTTGGCCTAATTAACTTGACAAGTTATACATCATTAAAAAGTACATCATTAATAGTCTGACCAACTAGCAGTTAGCCAAGGGGTAATGAGTCTTATTTATTTTTATTTTTTATTATTTATTTATTTTGGATTCAAGCTAGACCAATCTACATTTGTATGCAACCGACTTAAAAACGTTATGACCAGTTTTAAAGAAAAGAAAAAAAAAAAAAAAAATTACTAACTTGTAAGACTAGTTAGCCTTTTATGCAACTGGCCACTGGTTTACTATAAAAATCTTTTAGTGACAGTAATGTCTTAATGTGTGCCAGGAATTGTGAAAACTGTACCTTTAATAAATATGCGCCTTAGATGTAAGAACCCATAATAACCCATTTCCTTTTAGGTAGTCATGAAAGGGTTTCACTAAATAACATCCCTCAAGGCTTTTAATTCAAAAGTGTGAACATTCTGAGAATACTGACGAATTCTCATATGTTTACTTACATTTTTTTAGAGAAAAGTATTATTATTATTATTATTATTATTATTATTATTATTCTTTTCTTCATTTTTTTAGTCAAAACTATTGTGAGTATTTCGGAGCGCTTAAGACTCTCATGCAATATCTGTTTCATTCATACTCATAGCTGGAGGGCGCCCTCGAGCAGAAAGTCCACAAGTGAGACTCACAGAAGTCATAAATCATATGATGTTCCAGGAATGTGGACAAATCCAACTATCACCGTAGTAGTTGAATAAAATGCAGATAGAAGCATTTTGAATGATGAAACATGACAACAATATATTGTTCATGTTTGTTCTTAAAGCAATCTCAGGTATTTAAGAATACATAAGAATAAAGTATATTTGCAATGCAGTGCTTATTGACATAGCCTTTACCACTGTATAATACTTAAATTAATATATTTTTGCTCATACTCATTCTCTGATAGAAAGCCAGATCAGATCACAGAGGGAGGTTTTTTAAAAGAAAACAAAAGTTGGTTCGGAGCAAAAACATGGCATTAAATTTTGTCTCCATTCTAAGCATGTTAGCTAGCTAGCACTTAAGCACCTGTTACTGATTATATTTTATTATTAATTAAAAAAAAATGAGTCTGTGTAAGATCATTGGAATGTTTCCTTTTTTAAGAAGGACATTTCCTATAAAGGTTTAAAAAATTCTTTAAGAATTCCACATATAATTTTCGTATTACTTTTCTCAAATTATTTATTTATTTCAGAAATGTCTTGCAGCTAGATCATTAAGAAAAATGTCAATGTTATTTTTCTTAAATTTTTCTTTGGTTAAAAATCATACCAATACATTTCAAAATGCCTCACCTACTCTCTCTTTAGACTCAAACAGTACAGAGGATGAAACTGCGGAGCCTCAGGTCTCCATGGAGATGAAGGAACAGTTCATGCCTCCCCAGGGGGAAGCAATCAACAGTCAACCCACTGGTAAGAACATACTGAGTGAGTACTTGTGATTGTTAAGCCTTCCAACAAAGCTCAGAATTCATAAATGTATTATAATGAATCCATCCATCAAATTAACCAGTTGAAAAAAAAAAAGCTTTAGATTATTATAATATTCCTTTAACAGAGCATGTATTTTCAGGCTGGGGGAGAGCAATGCTTTTCCATATCCCAGGTGATGGCCCAGTAGTGGAGAGGGAGATGCAAGCCCTGGGCTCTAGAGCTCCTGGTCTTCAGGATCCCTTGTCACCTGGCAGGCAAGCAAATGCTGGGTGTGTTGAGAGCCCTCCAGTCAGACACCTGGGGATTGAAGCTCTTGTGCGGGCCTCACAAATAAGTGTGTACTACGTGGCATTGGGGTCAGAGGAGAGTATGTCCATAGCCAGTGACTACTACGGCAGTGTTTTGAGCCTCTATCGAAGAAGGACCTTTTCCATTTACAGTGTTCAAGAATGAGTGCTGGCACACTGGATATGAAAAGGCATAAAGTAACTTGAATCAAGGTGGCACAAAACAAATGTATCAAATTTCGATTACAGCTCTAATGGAACATTTTAAAAATAGATTTCATTACTTTATTCTTCATTTATTGTGGCCTATTTATGTCAACATGTCATGTTATTTATGTTTTCTTGATTCCTACTTTCCATTGACTCCACTTGCATAGTTTTTTTGTATGGCTTTTTTCTTACAAACCTTTTTGCATGCGATTGTATGTGACGTCTGAATTCTAATTGCAGTCTTTTATGTTTATTAATCTCCAGCAATGTTTTACATCTTTCAACATGGTATGTTTTTCAATGCATGTTTTATTGGATAACTATGTTTGACATTTTGCTTTCTTTCACTCAAAATGCACTTGTAACAAAATATTCACCCATTTTGCCATTTTAGTGTTTTTATTTTCTCTCATAATGCAACATTTTCCACAATCACCCTCATTTCAGGGGCCAGTTGGACTTTATAACAAGGGAAACATCTCCATTTGTTCAAACCCAGCCATTCCAAAAAGCTCAAGGTCCCATTACCCTGAGTGATGTAGAGCCAACAACAGATCCAACAACTGCCCACAAAGGCACCAAAACAGGCATGAATGGAGTTGAGCTACCTTTTAAAATTTCAAAAATCTCAGCTTCATCTCAAAGCAGTGGTTGCCAAGATAAATTCTCACTCCAAACTCCAAAAGTGTCACAGGCAAGTTCCAAAATCTTTGACAAAATGAGAGCTTTTGAGGAACAAAAACACAGCAGTAACATACCAAAGTTGTCTTCATCAAGACTATCATGGGGTCTGAATCGAGCATCATCCTGCAATTCCGAGGATAGTAGAAGTAAATCAGGGAAGCTCCAAGACAACCCCAAGAGTGATGTAGCACTCAAGAGGTCTTTCTTCAAACAGAAAGCGTCCTCTCTGGAGGAACAGTCAACCCATGTACAGAAACATTTTCAGAGTAAACTCTCAGAAGAGCTTCACCGAATAAAAAAACTTGTCGGAAATTCGAACATCAAGAAAGCGTTTTCAATGGAACAGCTCACCCAGACTGACAAGCAGTCCACTGGAAACACTGAGTTAGTTCCAGCCCAGGTAATTCAGAAGATTGAAGACACTACTAATTCAAAAGATTTACCAGAATCAAAAGAAAGATGGTCAACATTTCCAAAGGAGGAATCACCACATCAACAGAGAAAGAATGAACCAAATGATGAACCAAAGCAACCTGAAAGAAAATTGCCTCCTGATATTACAGAAAACCAGTGGAAGAAAGATTCTAAGCCCAGGCGGTTGTTAGACAGGCAAGTCATCAATGAAAAGGTCACATTCAGTAAAACACCAGGACAGTGTTCACCTAAGGTGCCAAGGACAAGTATGTCCAGCAAATTACCAAAATCACCTGTAGAAATACCACCTGCTCAACCCATAATGCAAGGGGTTTTGGTGCCCCTAAAACCTCCTAGGTTGTTTGATTCAGTTTCCATGCTCCCAAAGTCATTTAAGGAAACAGAGGAGAAAAAAGGCTCATCACTTATACTGAAAAAGACCATACCTACTATTGTGGTTGAAAATAAGCCTGTGGGTTAAGAGGCAGATAAAACAGAGAGTGGTCAAAAGGAAGTTGAGAAACATGAAGGAAAAACAACCAGAAGAAACAGAGGTAAACCTTCTTTCAGTAAGCCACTATTTCTTAAAAAAAAAAAAAAAAAGGGTTCATTGGATGAATGTCCATAAATAAAATTGTAAATATTGTGGGTTCAAAACAGCTTTAGAGCAATCAACATCATTTGTGACATAATGCTGGACACCACAAAAATAACTTTGACTTATCCCTCGTTTCTTTAAAAAAAAAAAAAAAAGATTTGAGGTTACACTGAGGTAATTTAAAAAAAAAAAAAAAAAAAGTGGCTATATTGTTGAAACAGTGAGTATTTTAATTATTGAGAATTAGTCCCATCAATTTCCATAGTAAATTACTCACTGTAAGCTTTTTTTTTTAAAGATAATGAGGAACTAGTGGACATTTTTGTGGTAATCAGCATGCCACAAATGCCGTCCATTGATCTTAACTTGAACACAGAATACTCCTTTAAAACTCAAAGATCAGACACAGTTTTGAAGCCTATTTTACTGCATTGCTGCTATTTCTGCCATAATGGAGCAACATATTAAAATTCTTCATTGTTTCCAGCATAATGTTTAAATTTAGATCACTAAAGTTATTTGTAACCAGAGACAGATGAGGGTTGTGGGGTTGTAATGAGTTCATGATACAGTATGTTACCTTAATGTCACTTGGTCTTTCTGTAACAACCGTTGCCTGATCCTTCTAGAAGACCTGTCAGATGATTCCTACACGTTTGTGGAGGTGGACCCAGCAGAGGCCCCCATGTATGAACCTCCACTTAAGAATGCACTTAAGGTAGCTGCTGGATCAGAGGTGATGCTTCAGTGCGTCATCAAGGGAAAACCTGTTCCCAGAGGTAAGATATCTCAGACCTAAGCTACAGCATTATTTAAATGCTTGTTATGTGGCTCTTTAAAATTATTTTATGATCATCGTTATGGTATCTTCTCATGTAGGACTAATACTATTGCAAGTAACAGTGGAGACACTCTCTGTAAATAACATATATTATAACATGATTTGAAATTAACACCCACCAAATGTGGGTGAAAATCAATTATGGTGGGTAATTCTGTCAACTCACTAGTCAATCTGACGGGTTATGATTCATTAAACTGTATAACTAGACAGACCATCTCTATGATATAGACATCATCACTGGCTTCAACTTGTGAAACACTTTCAGGAAAGTTCATGTAAAATCTGTGCAGATTCAGTGGAAATACTCAATACTAAGTCATGATGTAAATATCATCAGATTTGTGCTGCATCTGCACAGATCTGTTTACATGAACATGACCATCTCTTGGCAACAAATGACTCCCGCTGCTGTTTGATTTGTGCCTTCTGAGAAGAGTTTCATAATAATACAATTTAACCTTGAAAGGTTTACAAACAACTTAGGGACAGTATCAGCATAAAATCTTACCTTTTCATCTTATATTAATTTAAAGTTAAGTTAATTAAACCAGCATTATTAAGTATCACTAAAGACCAGCAATAATTATTTTCATTTTGATTGCATAATAATGGCAATATAAACACATTACAGTCATGTATGGCAGTTATCACTATTTAACTTAGCAAAAGTGTGTATAATCAACAAAAAATACATTTTATCGAACCAACCTAACAGTGACACATTACTGTCTAGCAATGCTAAAACTATTCCTCTACAGTGGGTATAGAAAAGAATCACCCCCCTTTAAAATAATCACATTTTGTTGCTTTGCAGCCTGAAATGAAGACGGACACAGTTTTTGTTTTATCCAGCTGTATTTACTCAGTGCAACTTATAACATCCAAGTGAAATATATAACACCAATATGTCAGGAAAAAAAACAAAACCAAAAAAAAAAAAAATCACTAAGTTGGGCTGCGTCTGAAAGCCTAGGCAGCTGACTTGCTGCCTTGCCGCCCTATCAGGCAATGACTTTGCAGGCAGCGTTTTTGCACGAAGGGACCTCATGAAACTGATTTTGGACAGGCTTCTGAGTCAGCATAATGGTTTAATGATGTACAACAAAATAGAACGAGTTTTGGTGATAACTAAACGAATATTTAATTACTATAACTCTGATTTCTCGCTAGAACTAACATCAAAAGTGCAAAAAGTTAGTCAGAAATATATATTTACACACAAACTGACCACCAAATGCAACTTTTAGGTGCCATCTTCATTTTTTAGTTCAACCATCACGGAATGGAACTCACAGGATTGTAGGATATTAAAGGTAACGAAGGATTATTTATTTATTTTTATTATTTTCTGACATGTTGGTGTTATATCTTTGACTCCGATGTCATAAGTCGCACTGTATAAATACAGCTGGATAAAACAAAAACAGTTTTCTTCTTCATTTCAGACTGCAAAGCAACAAAATTTGATTATTTTAAAGGGGAGGGGGTGTTCTTTTCTATACCCACTGTAAGTACTTCTGCTATCTTTGGCTAGTGGAGAAGCCTAGTAAGTGTTTCCTTTTTAGGTCACAAAATACACAGCACATTTATAGTCCCCCTTGTTCCTTCATATAATTGCAGCCTTGTTTTATTGCAGTGTGTAAGATTGTTGTTTTTAACTGGCTTTAAAAGAAACCACTGATGAAATACAGTTTAGATAAATCCCAGGATGTTTTTCTTCAGATCTTGTTTGATAACTAATTTATGCACCTTCCTGCATTTATGTATGCATCCATGTGTGACAACCATGTAATTTTGAATAAAACAGACTTTTAATAGATTAAATTTAATTTAAAAGTACTACTATTATGTGATTTTTGATATAGTCTATAGTCTATATGAAAGTATCAGCAAATCTACCAGACAAGAACTTAATAACACTGGAAAGGTTGAGGATATTTTTCTTTAAAGAAAAATTATAAAAAAATAAATAAAAAAAAGACAGTGAGTATAGCAACTGAAGCAAGGCATATTTACAATTTTAGATAACTGCCATGACAATTTTAACATATCAGAAATTCTGTGACACCTTTCAACAAAGGAATGTTTCTGGAATTTCCCATTAAGCCACAGCATTTATTCTGTGCTGGGGGGACTGCCTTTCATAAGTGGAAAAACGTTGATTGGATCAGGGAAATTATTATTTAATTTTGATTATTTGATGATCTCCCCAGCTGTGGTCAGTTAGAAATCTCACTCAGAGCCATCTGTGTTTGTTCACTGGCCAAGATCCACTGCAGTTTTTCTCTTCTTTTGCTAAGCATTACACTGCCATGACAACATTAATGTTAGGAGATAAAACCCAAGTGCATTAATAAACTGTGAAAGTCTGAGTGTGTGGAATCAAATTACTGACATTCAGTACCACAACATCTCTTATTGTGCTGATGTTGATAGCAAATCCATCGCATGAAATAATGGCCGCTTAAAGGAATTGTTTTTGTTAGTAGGGGACCACATAATGTAATCAGGCAGACCTTCACAACAACAATTTGAATAAAAAGTTTAACTACACTATACATCTAGAATCTTATTTGAATTTTACTCTTTGTTTTAATTAACAGATTTTTTTAAATGTCTAGGTTTAAATTAAATCAGTGTCTCAGACTTCTGAACCCCATTGTATTAATTCTTTTTTTTTTTTTTTTAGTAATTATTGTAACTTTTCTTTTTTGCCATGCAGTTCCTGCCGAGTCTTCTCTGACAATTTCCAGACCAATGCAGGATGTGAAAGTCAAGGCAGGAGAGATAGCCTTATTTGAATGTTTCATAACTGGTCCACAGGCTGTGGATGTTGATTGGCTGGCTAATGGGAAGTTGATACAGCCAGCACCATTTGATTGTAAGATGCAGTTTAATGGACACCGATGCAGCCTTCTGTTCAAATCTGCGCACGAAGACGACAGTGGAAGCTATACTTGTAAAATCAGTTCAGCAAAAGGTAAGAGTCATAACAACATTCCAAAGTGAGCATAGCTAAATCTTACATCATTTATGCATCAACATTGAGCTGCCTATTCTTTAATGTTATGTTAATCTTGTTTCCTAGTAATACTTATTTGCTTTTAATTAATATTAACTGTGCTTCTTGTTCTTGTTTGCATGGTACAGAAGAGCTCATTTGCACAGCTAATCTTCTGGTGATTCCATCTAAGAAGCCACACTTTACACAGAAACTGGAGGCACTAGAGACTACTGAGGGCCGGTCTGCACAATTTGATTGCAAAGTCAGTGGATCTCCCCCTCCTGAAGTCACCTGGACTCATTGTGGTAAATAAATAAATAAATAATAAAAATAAAGACCAAGACTTGTTTTCCTAAAATAAATAACAAGTTCTATTATCATGAAACTCTGATATTCTTAGCATTAAACGACTTGTCACAAGCTGATAGGTTCATGTTGCATACGCAGCCAATGAGGTTGCTGCTTTACATTTAAATGGCTGATTAGCATTGCAGCACGCTTTCAGAGTTCCTCTGAAACCCTCCACCTTCCCCAGCTCCACCTGTATAGATCTGCTACGGGTTATTTAATATGTTATTTGTGCAGCAGCAGTATGTCTTAAATACTCACAGCACCATATCGGCTTATGTATTGGAAGTAGCAAGTTCCTGTACTTGCTTGCAGCAGCAATAATCTACAACTACAGCAATAACCAACAGCAGCAGCGTAGCAGATCTATTCAGCCATGACCAAATACATGAAAGGGTTAGTTCACCCAAAAATGAAAATTAGCTTGTGTTTTACTCACCCCGAGGCATCCTAGGTGTATATGACTTTCTTCTTTCAGACGAATCCAGTCGGAGTTATATTAAAAATTGTCCTGGCTATTCCAAGCTCTATCATTGCAGTCTGCGGGTGTTGCAGCTGAACAGTCCACGAGTCATCAAATAAATCTCGCGCATTCATAATAAAACGTGACGCAGATGGCTCCGGGGGATGAATAAAGGCCCCATGTAGCAAATCCATGTGTTTTTGTAAGAAAAACAGAAAAATATCCATATTTCAAATGTAATAAACACTTTTCTCTCACTTACGCTGACTGTCATACACTGAAACAGTTCCGGCGGATGACACAGCACGTATGCGTTGCGTGATTAGTGATGAATGCGGAGAGAGAACAAAACAAAA
>NW_015544133.1:447860-464251 GCF_001515605.1 Sinocyclocheilus anshuiensis | reverse complement strand
GGATGCTTCGAGGGTAAGTAAAACACAAGCTAATTTTCATTTTTGGGTGAACTAATCCTTTAACATTGTCATATCCATTACCATGCTAAAATATTCAGAGAGTTCTCATGATAAAACTTTGTTTTAAAAATTTTTATGGAATACGAAACATTTGTCGACACTGATTGAACATACCTTTTTGTGTCCTAGAACAACCTGTGGTGGAGAGTGATAATATTCGTATCCTCAAAGTGAATGGGCATCACTCTCTGTTCATCACTCATGTTAACAAGGAGAACGAGGGATTGTACACAGTAATTGCTCGAAATGTTCATGGAGAAGCAAAAAGCTAATCTGAACTCTATGTACAGGAACCAGGACCAGCCATATCTACTCACATGTAAGAAGACAAGCTCTTCTTAACAACGTCTAATTAAAAAAAAAACTGTTACCTTTCTTTACCCCTTTTCTGACTCGTTTGTTTGTTTTTCACTCTTCAGGTCAAGGTTAGAGAAAATGCCTTCAATCCCTGAGGAGCCTGAGGTGAGACTCCCTGAGGTGGGAGAGGTGGAACACAGGACAATGCCAGACTTCATAAAACCTCTCAGTGACCTGGAAGTGGTAGACGGGAAAGAAGCAGTATTGAAGTGCAGGGTGACAGGCCTGCCATATCCCAAAATCATTTAGTACCACAACGGCATGAAGATAGAGAGCCCTGATGACAGAAAGATGATACAGTGTAAGTCCACAAAATATTGTCAGAGGCATTTTAAAGGATGTTTATGGCCCATCTTTAGTTTAATAAGACTATCTTTACTTATAATTGTGAGGTTCTTATAAGTTTTCTACATTTATCGTCTCCTGAATGCATGTTGTCTTCAATCATATCTTACCATAAACCTCTTCTAGACAGGGATGTTCACAGTCTGGTCATTAATTCGGTGTGTCATGGCCACAGTGGTGTGTATAAATGTGTCATTTCCAATAAGGTGGGAAAGGCTGTCTGCTATACTCATTTATATGTTGCAGGTAAGATGGAACATTTTGTCATATATTAGTATTGTAACATCCTATGTGTCCACTTCACTAACATTGTAGTTTCTTGACAGTTAGCCTTCTTGAGCCACCTGATGATCCTCCAGTAATTGAATCTGTAACTGGGAGAACAGTCTCATTGAGCTGGAAAATACCACAAAACCTAGACCCATCCATAGGTAAATTTGTCTGACTTTTCTTAAACTGAATTGGTATGATAGTTCCTTAGATCAGTGGTTTTCAGTCCTGGTCCTGGGGATCCACGGTTCGCACATTTTCTACATCTGCCTTATTTAACATACCTGATTCAGATAACCAGCTTATTATGTGAAGACTCCATGAAATCAGCTGATTGTGTCAGATAAGAAAGACATACAAAATGTGTGGGTCCCCAGGACCAGGACTGAAAAAAGCTGCTTTAGATTCTGCTTAAAGTTAGTTTATCATGTTATATAATCTGTGATAGTTAATCGACAACTAGGGGAGAATGTGGTAGGATGTTTCACTTGATTTTGTCCATCTGGAATTGAGTGTATTATTGTCGTTTGTTAATAGAGTGCAGCAGTGAGGACATATTTTTATAGGCCAACTCAAAAGTTAGCATCACCCTTTTTCCTGAAAGTTTGAGTGAGAATAGTTTGAAAGAGTGATTATAAACACAGTGAGGCTGTAAAAAGAGTAAAGAGCTGCAGTGAGTGGATGAGTTTTCTTGTTTGGTCTGATGATATTTAATGTCCCCAACAACAATCCAGTTTAGCCACTTGTTAGCAATCGCTTGTTTAAAGACAATTAAAATCTTTAAAAAAATCAGAAGGGTGTATTATGTATTTTATGGTATAAAATAAAATGGGAAAATACATTGAGTTTGTCTTAACCATATACCTTATTTCAGGCTTTTAAAATTCTAACTCGTTTCCAGGTTTTGGCTTACAAAAATATATTGTCCCTGCAATACTCTGTCACTGAGACCTCATGTGAGTGACAGGTTACTGGATTGGAGAGATTAATGTCTAGCCCTCGCACTGGTGGACACATCATCAGAGAAGAGATATCGTTGCGAGGGGAAGGGAGAGTTAATGTTCATGATTAAAGATTATGAGGGCACATGAACAAAAAGAAATAAATTATGATTTACATGGATAAACGATTTATAATAAACAATGCAGTATTCATTAAAAAATAAGAAATGTCAGTTTTAATATCATGGTGTCTTTAAACCTTTTTTTTTTTTTTGTCAAACTAAATTTTATACTTGGCAGGTGAAATTAAATGTTTATCAAAGAAAACCAGTCAAGGTCTAAAAATATATATACAATGTATGTTTGTGAATTTCCAATGTACCAAACCATGTACAACAATGTAGCTATGGGATACAGTGTGTCAGATGGTTCAGGCTCAATGGCCCAACTACAGTAATAGTTATAGTAGGTTTTCCATCCAAATGTAGAAAAAACTTAATATTATATAATAATATTATTATTAACTTAATAAACTTAATTAGCTTATCCCTAAAATCACTCTGCTTATCCCTAAAATGGAGCAAGTTCCAAATAAGTCATATTTCTATCACTTTTGATATAGAAGCTTTATAACTAATTATTTTTTTATAACAGAAATGCTGAAATATAATTAGGCGTATTAGTGTCTCAGTCATCTTTGCCTAAAAGGCAACTTAAGTAAAAGGTTTACCTTTTCCCCTGCTCTTCTCTATATCATTTTCCATGTCCTTTGTTAATTTCAGATCCAGCTTCACTTATGTACATTGTTCAACAACAAGCTCTAGGCTCCACCCAGTGGACAACCATTGCCTCCAGCCTCGAAGACACCTCCTATACAGTCACCTCTCTTTCTAGAGGAGTGTGTTATTCCCTCAGAGTCCTCAGTACCACTGGAAAAGCGTCCAGCAAACCCTCACAGTCCACTGACCTGGTCCAGCTCATTGACAGAGGTATTGAGAAGATTTGTACTTGAATTCTGTATTTCACAAGCAAAAAGGTTTATGTGGGTTTGGTTGGCCCGCTGAGATGAAGTAAGGCTATAGCTATGACCACTGCATTCGTTAAAAATGCAGAATAGCAGAAGATACATGTGTTATCAAGGGCAGAATGAACAAATATGTCATCAGAAAGTAACAAATATCTCCACATTTCTCTGATGTGAGTAGAGACTGACTGTGTCATTGCCTGGTGAATGCACATTGCATGTAGACTTGTTGAAATAATTTATTATTATTATTATTATTATTATTATTATTTTCATATCACAGGACAGTACTTACACAAAGCTCCAGTCATTCTGGACAAGCCTGATATTGTGTATGTGGTTGAGAACCAGCCTGTCACCATTACAATAACACTTAATCATGTCCAAGCAACAAGCTCATGGAAAAGGTTAGTGTCAAATGCAAACAATACATTCAAATTGCAGTATAAATTGTGTATTATATTAATATGTGTATAATATCAAGTTATAATTTCCTATAATATCAAGTAAGCCATTGTTTACTAGAAGGGGAGTGGTGCTTCTCAACAAACCTGGTGCATTAGAGATGACCATGCCTGATGATGACCAGCATGCCTTACACATTACCCAAGTGAAAAGCACGGATGTAGGTCAGCTCATGTTCATGACAAACAACCAGTATGGCAGTGACCTCTGCACTCTGCAGCTGGCAATGGCAGGTGAATGCACTTTTTGGCCACTCACTCTTTTTAAACTTACAAGTAAAAGTAATGTAAGTAAGTGGAAGAGAGGGATAAGGTCCATGGATCGCCCAACTCTGGTTGCCCAAAGCGCAACCATGCTACATGTCACAGTGCTGCCCACGAGATTTTCAGCAAACTTGCAATGTTTATGTGCTAAATAAAAATCTGCTCCTTTTGAGATGGTGTCTGCACACAATAATTAGAATCCAATGCTTTCCAAATGATGCACATACATCTTAGTATGGGTGTTTATTGGGTATTCATTGTAAAAACCTTCCAGTATGTTCAAAAAGGTGTTTTGTTAAAGGTCTAGTCCACCAATAAATGCAAACCGTTATCATTCTCATACAAACTTTTATGATTTTCTTTCTTCTTCAGAACACAAAAGATATTGAAAGAATCTGTTTTTGTCCATACAATAAAAGTCCAAGCTCCAAAAAGGACATAGCATACAATTAATCCAAACAACCCCAGTAGTTTAAACATAAACTCATGCATAATCCAGTATGGCGACATGAAACATCCAAAACATCAGTAACATCAAAACTCATATGTTCTTGTGTGTCATGGGACTTAACACAGGCCATGACACAAGAAAACAATGAAATAAAATCAGTGACAGACTGTATTTTGTTTTCTTTATACTTGAGTATTAATTGTCTGCACTGATCCTGCTTCAGGTGTCTTCAGGTGTTCTGTTTTTAAACTGTTCTGGTTGTTTTTTCTTGTATATTTCAGTGCCCCCTTCATTTGAGACCATCATGGAGGACATGGATGTGTGCGTGGGGGAAACATCTCGATTTGCTGTGGTTGTAGACGGGAAACCTGACCCTGTTATCCTCTGGTACAAGGTCAGTTTGCACTATTGACTATCATGCCAGCTGAAATTTCATTGAACTTTTTTTCTGTCCTTAGTAATTCCACTCATTTGTGCTATTTGACTTTCAGGATAATATCCTTCTGGCAGAGAGCAGTCATTTTACCTTTGTGTATGATGACAGAGAGTGCTCGCTTGTGATTCTTAATGCTCAGTCTGAGGATGAAGGGGTCTACACTTGCACTGCTAAGAACCTGGCTGGGTCAGTGTCCTGTAAGGCTGAGCTTACTGTTCATACTGGTGAGTAATACAGATTAGTTTGAATATGGCTTAGCCAGAAGCAGATCTAGAGAATAATTCACCCAGAAGACACTAGCTATGTATGTTTAAAGTTAACAGGGTGATGTTACTAACATATACATGTCTGATGAATGTAATGTATTGTGCCATTTAGATAGCAAAGTAAATGTGTGTGGGTGTACTTACAATTTCACAGCCAAAAATGTGGAGGAGGAAGAAGATCAAATGGAAGATGAAGGCACAATTCTACGGAGGATGCGTAGGCTGACTGATTACTTTGACATACACAAAGAGATTGGCAGGTCAGACACCATACCAGAAGGACACTCCTGTTTATAGTTTCATTATTATTAAGAGTATGCTGTATATATTTGGATCTGACAAGTCTGTAATGTTCTTGCTCACAGAGGGGCTTTTTCATATGCCAAGCAAGTGACGCAGAAAAATGGGCAAATATTTGCAGCAAAATTAATCTCGTTGCGGGCACAGAGAAAAGCTTGTGCCATGAGAGAGATGACCCTCCTGTCAGAATTAGACCATGAGAAGATCATTCACTTCTATGATGCATTTGAAAAGAGGCGTGTAGTGGTCATCATTACTGAACTGTATCCTTTCCTTCTGATTAATTATCCTTTCTAAATATGTTTTAAAAAGATGTTTCCTTGCGTTATTATCTTTAAATGATTATAAAGGTGCCACGAAGAGCTTTTGGAAAGAATAACAAAAAGAACAACCATCTTAGAATCTGAGGTTGGTGTTTTAACTGTTTATTCAGTAACTATTATTTGCTGCTGCATGATGTTAAATCAAAATCAGTGAATTACTGAGTGATTAATATAATCTACAGAATTAATGTTCATGTTCTGTTTGCAGGTTCGGTCTATCATACGGCAGCTACTTGAGGGTATCGACTATCTTCACCAGAATGACATAATTCATCTTGATATAAAGGTCAACAGATAAAACTGTACCATTTACTAAATGCTTTGATAATCATTGCGAATTGCGGTTTTTGACATTTCAGAGGTGAGTAATTATACAGTATGTATGTATCTTTCAGCCCGAAAACATACTAATGGCAGACCAAAAAAGTGATTACATTCGTATTTGTGATTTTGGCAATGCTCTGAAAGTCAAACCAAATGAAGAATTGTACTGCAAATATGGCACACCAGAATTTATTGCTCCTGAGATTGTAAACCAGTCACCCATCTCTAAATCTACAGACATTTGGTAAAATACCTTTTTGATAGATGGTTAAACTTTCATTCTCTATATTTTTTAAAACTATCTTTCTTTCTACAGGCCAGTGGGTGTCATAACTTACTTATGGTATGTATATTTGTAGGTTACACTTTATACATTCTACTAACTAAATGCTTTCAATTACATGTCAGTTAACTCTCATTGGTGTATTAGTAGACTGTTAGGTTAGGGTTAGTAGACTTGCAAAGTTAGAAGAAGACTTGCAAAATTACTTAATGTCAGTATATCAGATAGTCTACAGTTACTCTAATGAGTGGCATTTGACAAAATAACTGTAATTGCAAAGTTATAGTTATTATAATGTCTTAAGTGGACTATCAAAATACCTATTTGTGTTATATTTGTACTCACCGCTGATAGAATTTTACATTCAATGCTAAGTGTGAAATCATGTAACAATTATTTTTCATTCACATAATTTACAGCTTAACAGGAGTTTCTCCATTTGCTGGGGAAAATGACCGTGACTCGCTGCTGAACATCGGGAACTACAATGTTGCCTTTGAGGAGAGCATGTTCAAAAACCTTTGCAAAGAAGCAAAAGGATTCATCATAAAGCTCCTGTTGTCACGGTGCACACACACGAGGAACACGGGAACGAAGGAGCGAGGAGACACGGAGTAGAATAAATCAAAAGGGTTTTATTAACAAAGGCTGGGGATCACAGGACTCGACACATCAGGATGACGTTCAACGACTGACAAAGGACAAGAACTAGAACACACTTTAAATATACAGGAACTGATGAGGGGAAGACAAGGGACACCTGGAACTAATGACAATCAACATAGGAAACACCTGGGAACAATGAATTCAAAACACGAGACAGAGAAACTTGAAGACGGAGCACATAGGGAGCAAAGACACACACAAAACCTGGCCCAGAGTCTGACACCTGTATCAAGTAAACTGTAAGTGTTCATTGCACCACAATCTCTGAGGTAAACATGTCTAACTGTTGTAATTGTCATGGAGTTACGCGGTCTTAAATTTGTTCAATCATTTGTACTTCAGGAGACCTGATGCCACAGAATGTCTTCTTCATCCTTGGTTCAAGGTAAGATAGAATATCAAACAGGCTGCAGTACTGATTAATGCAATAATAATAATAATAATAAAAATTCTTCAAGCACCCTTTAATTAACCACTTTGACTCCTAGCTACAGATGTTCTGGGTCACTATATGTGTGCAAAATACATAGCTGCCATACAACAGAAACACCACAGAGATGTTGTTGCCTTGAAATGTATTTTTAGAGCACAATAATCTAATTGACCTTTTTTTTTTCTTAGTCACTGGTAAAGGGAAAGAGTATCAACACAACATTACATAAGCAAGTATTAGCCAGACGGAAATGGCAGGTAAGCAATAAAAACCTATATATATGTATATAAAAAAAAAATAATTAATTATAAAAGAAATGACAATGTTGAGTTCTTAACTGTTTATTATATCTTTTTCAGTGTTCACTTATTAGATACAAATCTAAAATGGTGATGAGATCCATATCAGAGTTGCTGGATGACTCTTCAAGCCATGTGTCCCTTGCTGTAACAAGAAACCTTAAAGATGGTTCACCACCTCCATTGTCATCCTCTGATTCAGATGAGGACATTGATGAACTTCCTTTCATCCCTATGCCTCACACAATGATTTTCTCTGGTTCCCGGATGTCACCGACTGAGATCCATGACGATGATGTTGATGTCATTAGAGAATCCAATGAGTCCTATCAAAAAAGCATTAATTGGCTGGAGGACATCACAGAATGTCAGACAACTGATGGACAGAAGAATGTAGACCACCTGGAGATTGCAGAAATTACTGAGAACTTGAAAGTATCCTTGCAAAGCGGTTCCAGTGTAGAAGCTGAACAGGTAGCATGCAAATCCAGAAGAGCGCTAATGCGAAGAGGGAGTTCTGCTGACAGTGCTCTTCTTCTGCAGATCACACCTGAAGATGGTAATATGAGCGATACTACAGAGGAAGGCCAAAAGCACATGAAAAAGGCAGTTTCCATGGAGCTGCCACACAGGAGCAATAGTCCAAAGACGGGGAGGCTGAGCAAGGAAGATTATGCTCTAAAACTGGATCTTATGCAGCAAAGGTTGCTAAGAGGAGGCACTGTTGACAAGAATATGAGTGGTCTTCGTGGCCCCCTGCTTGAGACACTGGGTGTTGATGATGAGAGGCGAAGTGCTTCTTTGGATCGTAACTTTAGACGTGCCAAGTTGAGTGCTTCAGAAGTTCCTCGGGCATTATCCACTGATAGCCCTGAGTATACTTGTCCAAATACTGCATTCAGGAAGAGGTCTTCTTTAAGGGACGGAAACGCAGAGTTAGTTTCACTACATAGGAGATCTGGAGCCCAACTAGAGATTCCCTCCATTTTTTCTGGGGACCATAACTTGTTGGAAGCCACATCTACTATCTCAGAACAAACCAAGGATGGTCCAAAGCCTGTGTTTCCAAGAGAAATTTCATCCAAACCACCAACTCCAGACTTAGAAAATAAACAAGTATCTAAGGAAGAGGCAATTGGTGCCATCCAAATTATGAATACATCTCAGCCTGCATCTATTTTAGATGACACTGATAAGAAGGTAGAGAAGATGGAAGAGCACACATTCTCTCAAGACTGTGTGCCAGGACAGATAAATAAAAGTATTGAATCTTCTCTTGATTTACTTCCACATGACATATCCTCAAATTATTCCAGTAAATTGCAGGTAAATGGCAAAAAGGCATCATCTCTCACAGTGTTACCCACCACTATCTTAAAAATCTCAGACCCGGATATTCAGCCTACCACTGGACATCCAGTTGTTTTTTCTTCTGCTTCCTCTGCATATCACCCAACTCTTAGAACTGATATTAAAGATTTTGATTCAGAGGAAATTTTTGAGGCAAGGTTTAAGAAGAGGGAATCTTCTTTGACACATGGCCTGAAACGATTGACAAGGACCAAGTCTGAAGAAAACTCACCTGTTCTCCCACGGAAATCAAATGAAGAGGTTTATCGACCTCACCCTGTAGGTGCCCCATTGGAGTTTGGACCTAGAGAATTACAGGAAAAATCCAAGTCTGTCCAAGACCTCAGGGAGGTGGAAAAGGAATCCGGCCTTGGATTTATTGGAAGATTCTCTATGCGTGCGAGGAAACTGCAACCAAAAAAAGGGAAAGAGGAGACCTCAGATTCTTTAGCTAACAGACGGCGTGTTACATGGGCAATGGGACGTAGCAAGTCCCTAGACAAAAAAGAAGTTAAGATAGGATGCTTTGATAACACTATGGATACAGAGAAAGAAAATCTTGAAAAAAATAATAAGAAGGTTGCTGAATCACCTGTCCTTGCAATGCGACGTAAATTTGAATCTAATGTTTCAGGAATATTTGATAGAGTGCATAGTAAGTCAAAAGACATTAATGATAGGGAAACTAAACCCCACAGCGATGAAGAAACTCTAAAAGAACAAGCCATAAAGAAAATCAGTGATTCACCAGTTCTGGCACTGCGAAAAATGTTTGAGTCTGGATTTTCATTAAGAAAACAAAGTCAGTCTAACAAGAGCGAGGGAGAAAAGGAGGTTAAAAATGAAGGACAGAAAACACCTTTGTCCTCTTGTCATCGCCGCTCTCAATCTGACGGGCTCATTCACAAGAGTGTAGATAATCCAGAGAACCAAGAGACACTGATCTCCACTTCTAGTTCACAGTCTATACAATCCTCTCAGAGTATGTATTACTGAGTTTTTTGCAATAAATTTTATTTTATTTATTTTTTATCAGTTATCCCAAAAAAAATTCTGACACTTATTGCTAAACATGTAAGTTGCTAAGTATGCTACACTGTAACTAGTATACTGCAAGTTAAACCTTGGAACCTAACTTATGCAAATTATTACAAAACTGCATTAAAGTGATTCATTGTTGACAGCTCCTGAAACTGAAATCAGGTCTAGGTGGGACAGATGGGGTTTGTCCAGAAGCAAGAGAGTCAGGAGACCATCAAAATCAAATGCACCTGCAATTCCAACGGAAGGTGAAAAAAAAATCATTAAAATAATTATTCTTCTAATATGTGTTTTGTGGAAATTAAAAATTAAATTAAAAATGTATCCTTTATTTCAGATTTTCCTCCAGTTTTCCATATTACACTAAAGGACCATGTTCTACTTGAAGGGAATCCAGTGACTCTTAGTTGTCTTTCAGCTGGTAGTCCTGAGCCAAAAATATTATGGAGAAAAGGTATTTTTTCATTTATTTGTTTTCTTTTAATTATGAAAACAGTAGTGCTCCAACAATTAACTTTTATCCTGTGTTCATAGATAAGAAACCTTTGGAGATTAATGACAGAATGAGCTTAGTGGCCTGCCCAGATGGAAGGCAACTTTTGATGATCATGAAGACCTCTAAGAAGGATGCAGGAATATATGAATGTGTAGCCTCTAATAACCTGGCCTCTGCTACTACTCCTTGTATACTCTCAATAGCCTGTAAGCTCTGAAAAGTTGCTTATTATTCAGTATAGCATTAATGCCCAGTGTTTGGGTGTTCTCACAGTTTGTTCATTACTGTATATGCCAAACTTGCAAAAGTTATTTTCTGATCCATATTTTGTGTTTATATCACATTTTAAGGTGTTCCAAAACGGCCAGGAACCCCGGAGATTCCACAGATATATAATAACACTGCTCTGGTGCAATGGAAACCATCAGACTCCAAAGTTCCTTGCACATACACACTTGAGAGAAAATGTGATGGTAGGGAATGTCTAATACATCTGGCATATACTGATTTATCATGTACTACTGTGTTAAATATTATGATCTTTTTAAAAGTGTTCTCCTTGTCATTCATTGTGTGCAGTGATTTAAAATTTCACATTTTATCTGTAGGTGATGATAAGTGGGTGACTGAAGCTACAGGAGTGACTGATTGTTTCTACAATTCCTCTGAACTTCCAACGGGTTCTGCCATCCGATTCCGTGTGGGATGTGTAAATATAGCTGGCCAAGGTCCATACAGTAATGTATCAGAGGGAGTGAGAATTAACGTTGAAGGTATTAAGCATGCAGTTCAGTTGTACAGCATTAAAACTTATTGTTCTGTTGGTAATATTAGCTTTTGTTACAAGATTTTGAATATTTTAATTAGCTGGATGTGTCAGGTCATATTTCTTTTCTGGATTAGCTAAATCAATTTGTGTGTACATAACTCCTACCTCTGTTCTGCAGTGGCACCACTCCATCAGCCTGCTGAAATGAAGACACACCCCTCATCTTCTTTTCCTGTTGTTGCTGTGACTGCATCTGCTTTTACATTAGCAGAGCCAAGTGTTCGTCAGTCCATTAGTCCTAGTCCTGCACAGTCTGGTGATGTCACAAATACTTCCTCTGAGGTGTCTGTTTCTCACTCTTGCCCAAAGACATCTATCCCTCCTCTGGTTCACCCCAAGCCAACAAGCGTTATCAGCACGGTTTCCGCTGTTACCCAAAACCAGACTGTATCTCCAAGGTCATACACAGCTCCACCCTCAATAGGCAGATCAATTTCTCCTGTCCCTTCGTATGTTCCAGCCACATGCTCAGTTACCCCCAACCCTATCTCTCCTCCTGTCAGCAGTATCAGTCCAATAGGAGAAGGAGCAAGCTCACCCACACCAGAGATGGGAAGAGTGGTATCCTCCACCAAAACTGAGACCACTTTGAGGCAAGGAGTTCCTCAGAAACCATACAGCTTTTTGGACGAGAAAGCCAGGTGAGAAAATAAAATGAATTCCTATATTTGTTATTCCTTTTTTTCCCTTTATTTAATAATTCTCTATCTAATTATACAGTTCACAAAACAATTCTGCAAGCATTTTCACACAACTCGTCCGTTTTTGACAGGGGTCATTTTGGAGTGATAAGGGATTGCAGAGAAAACTCAACAGGCAAGATGTTTATAGCAAAGATTATTTCCTATGATCAGCAGACCAAGCAAGCGGTCATAAAGGAGTATGAGATCCTCAAGTCCCTCCGTTGTGAAAGAATCATGGCCCTACATGAAGCCTATATCACACCTCGCTACCTTGTACTCATAACAGAGTACTGCACAGGCAAAGAGATCCTGTATAGTCTTGTTGACAGGTGTGTAATAGTCTAGTATGGTCAAGTTTTTATAGATTATCTATTATATTTTAACTGGGCTTTGAAAATTAAGTTATATGTTATCAGATAACTCTTGTTTTCTCTTCCAGATTTTGTTACTCTGAAGATGATGTAGTGGGTTTCATTGTCCAGATTCTTCAGGGTTTAGAATATCTCCACAACTGCCGGATTCTTCATCTGGACATTAAGCCAGACAACATCATGGTCACCAACCTCAATGTGATTAAGATCATAGATTTTGGCAGTGCTCAAAGGTTTAACCCTCTCTCCCTCCAACCATACAGCAGAGAACTTGGGACTCTGGAGCACATGGGTATGCGCAACATACAATTCTTATCCTGTAACGGTTCTCTACATAATGATTCAAAGTATCTATTAGTGTCTTGTTGAAAATAATGACATGTTTCCTGCCTTCTTCAAGCTCCAGAATTGCTGAAAGGCGATCTAGTAGGACCCCCAGCTGACATCTGGAGTTTAGGAGTTCTTTCCTATATTATGCAAGTCCAGTCTATAAAGGAATTAAAGTTGGCATGAAACTTGATGCAACCAACTTTACAGTTGTATTGTGGTGTATTTTTGAGAGAAGAGGTAACATGCAATAAAAAAAATAAACAGTGTTCACTTTGTTCTAACTTTAATAAATAGATTTTGTAATGCTTTTCAATTTTAGAGTGTGAAACAGCAATGTAAGCATTCCTGCTTGAGAAATATTTAACCTTACAAAAGGCAAAAATATTTTCCTTCCAAACAACAGTATTTATTAAAGCAGCACTATGTAACTTTTTCTGTGTTCAAAATTTGCAAAATGTATATAATGAGCGAGTACATCATGAATTCATCTTCCAAACCACGTTTTTGTCTTATTCCGAATCACTACGGTACACTTATAATATATTTGGACTATTGTAGCCTGGTCGGGTCGTCACCGCTGCGGAGTAACACATACCTGCGTGAATCGCCATAGACATAAACTTAGAGAAGTAGCTCCGGTTGGAATGTTCTTCCGCGGGATGTGTGCAGTTCTGTTTATTAACCGCTAGAGCGCCAAAAGTTACATAGTGCTGCTTTAATTTGAGTCTAATTTTAAGTTCCTTTGTTTATACTGTAGGCTCAGCGGTAGACTTCCTTTCCAAGACAAAGACCCAAAACTGACAGAGACCAAAATCCATGCCGCAAAGTTTGACTCAACTAAGCTCTACCCAAAGGTGTCCCAAAGTGCCTCCACTTTTTTAAAGAAGATATTAAATGGCTATCCATGGTAAGTATTAATTAAACAACCTGGAGCCAGTTGCAACTTCAGTTAAAACGTCACCCTTAAATACAGCGGTTTTCAAACTGTTCCTGGAGCCTTCACATCATTGCACATTTTGGATCAGCAGTAGCTCTTGGAGGGTTAACTTTGTTTAGAGTTTAATTCCAACCCTATTCAAACACACCTGAACCATTAGTCAAGGTCTTCAGGATTACTCGAAACTTGGTGTGTTGGTGCTAAACTCTGCAGGACTTTGGCCCTCAGGTGCATGAATGGACTCCCCTCTGTGGCTCTACCATTTGAGAAAGTGTAACGGTCATCTTGGATCACGTGTGCTTCAAAAACCAGTCACATTATAGCCTTGATGTCATTTAATCATTTTCTGAGTTTTTAAACTGTCAATAACTGAATGAATGAGTATTCTGTAAACTAAATACAAGCACTGAAAACAGTTTGAAAAATGTTGGATGTTTAAATTAGGCACTGCCTATATTTTTGCTTTTATAATTAAAATTGATATACTAGATATTTTGCAAGAGACAGTATTTTGTAGAGTAAAGATAGTAGATATTCCAATAACCTGACTGATTTTCTGGACTTTTTCCTCAGGTGTCAACCCACCATTAAGGACTGTCTCAATCATTCATGGCTTCATGACTCATATCTAAAGAAGCTTCGTCGACAGACCTTGACTTTCACTACCACACGGCTCAAAGAATTCCTGGAGGAGCATCAGTCCAGATGTGCAGAGACAGCTACTAAACACAAGGTCCTCTTGAGAGTCTACCAGAGTGGGTCTTCATCCCCAGCCTCACCGACCACGCCTAGCTCACCAAGTGAAGAAAAACATGGACTTTGAACAGGATTATGTGTTCCTGTGGCTCAGTGGTAGAGCATTGCATTAGCAGCGCATAAGGTCGTGGGTTCAATTCCCAGGAAACACACATACTGGTAAAAAATGTATAGCCTGAATGCACTGTAAGTCACTTTGGATAAAAGTGTCTGCTAAATGCATAAATTATTATTATTAATTAGGTAATGAATTTCTTCAGAGCTGGAAAATGTTTGGAAATTATACCCAGTGGTTTCCTTGATGACACCCATAATTTGAGTAATATGAGAACAAAATAGACTATATCTCACAAAGAACAAAACATTGACTATAAGTCAATGGTGTTGATAATAGGAATGTTGGTTGATAGCTGTAGACAAGTAACAGTTGTTTCAAGGTGATGGACATTATATAAGGTGCAATACTGGATTCAGTTAACTTTAGATCAGTGAATGTACCCAAATTAATGTTTTTATAAAAGCATTGTCATTTTGTTTTTTATGTAGTTTGCTACATGTGATGCATCCATTTGGACTCAAATTTTAACTGAGAACCATTTTAAAAATTACAGAAGTGGGTAATAAGACCTGTCCATGATGAAGAATACATTAATACTGTTTTCTACATTTCATTCGAGAATTCTTAAAATACACAAACTTGTCTGCAGTGTAAAATGCAGATTTTTCAGTGTTTTAAATATAGTGTACATACATACTAACATACTATTAAGCTTCATTGGGCAGTCGTGGCCTAATGGTTAGAGAGTCGGATTTGAAACCCAAAAGTTGCAGGTTTGAGTCTCGGTTCCGGCAGGGATTGTTGGTGGGGGGAGTGAATGTACAGTGCTCTCGTGTGTGTGTGTGTGCACTTGGATGGGTTAAATGCAGAGCACAAATTCCAAGTGTGGGACACCATACTTGGCTACACGTTCTCACTTAAAGTTTAGAAACACATTATGCACTGGTGTTCCAACTCGTTTCAAATTTTATGAAAACTCACTGTAAAACCAAGAATGAAAATGTTCTCCTTTGTCTGCTCATTATGTCACTACTACTATGTAAATCTGGTAGATATATGTATACATTTGATTTTATATTTCGAACTCTGTACATCACACTTTTTGGCATGCCTTTCAATACATTCAGTTTTATCATAGATACGATATTTGCCGTTACTTCAAAAAATTCTACGATACGATTCGATACAGGACAACATCGATCGATATATCGATCGATATATCGATATCTACATTTGTATTAACTCACAAATGCAACCAAAACATACAACATGAACATTTATCTTAAATTTTCACATCCTGTTCCTCAATTGGGACATTCACAGCAAAAAATAGGCCTACACTTTTTTTTTTTTTTTTTTTTTTTTTTTTTTTAAAAAAAAAAAAAAAAAAAAAACAGTGGGTAAGGGTTCTGTGATAACATGTATATTTACAAAATGTGTTTCTGATTCTTGTGAGAGACTTTTTCCTTTCTAATGAAGTATTCTTTCAGCAGAATTCCAAATAAAACATTAATTGAAGACACAAAATGGACAATTTTTAGACAGATGGGCATCTTCTGACTTTTATTTTACTTTGTTATTTTTTTTACAGGACATCATGTTTACAGCTATAAGATCATCAGTAACTTGAAAATAGTTTCATATGACATTAGCTTTAATAGTATTGCTGATTTTGAATTTAATAAAATTCAGAAAATTCTAAACACATTACATTTTTTGCATCTATAAAATAGAACATTCTCTCATTTTATTCTGTAAAATATTAAAGATTATAAATACTCTAAAAAGTGTTCCATCCACATAACATACAACTTTCTCTTATTTATCAACATTCATGAGTGAGTTGTATAACATTCATAAATGGTTGTACTGCAAAAAGAAAAAAGAAAAAAAAAATCATAACACTACATAACACTTTCAATGTCCATCTTGAGTTTAAAATGACACTTGCTTCCTACTGCATTCTATTCCAACCTAGCTGGATATTCCATACTGACAACCACCAGGTTTAAATCATGACATTTTTCACACATC
>NW_015544133.1:445342-447850 GCF_001515605.1 Sinocyclocheilus anshuiensis | reverse complement strand
ATTGTTTTTTTTGTTTGTGGACAGTGCCTTGGTTCTCTGTCCGGACATTGGGCCCTGAATTGGGATCTCCCCATTCAGAGTCCAGATGGGAGGCTTGATGAGGGTCACGGACACTTCACACTGGAAGCAAGCTGTTTCAGGAGCTCTCACTTCCACATCCTCCATATCCTTCACCACTAGGATAGACTGAGCTGTGAAGTTGAACAGAAAAAAAGCTTGAACTACGGCTATTAATGCTATGTGTATCTTGTTTAATTTCTGCTGTCTATTTATTATAAGTAAAATTGACTAAATCATTTGTCCTATCCTATTAGCATACTAAAGTCATTGATAAATACATTATATATATATATATATATATATATATACAGTATATACATATACATATATATAGTTTTTTGTTGTTGTTGGTTAAGACCCAGGTATATATAGTCAGCGGTTCAATCCACTTGATTCTCACCTTCCATCATCAGCTTGGCTGTGGATGTGTGCTCCCCAACCTCAATACTGTAGGTTCCCTCATCCTCTAGCGCCACCTGGTGGATGACAAGTTTATGATAACAGCCTTCTTGTATTATTTCCATGTGCTCTGTAGATTCCAACTCTTGGTCCCCTTTGTACCAGGTGGCATCACAATTTGTGGATGATACAGTGCATTCTAGAATGACTATGTTTTTCCAGTGCTGTACGATCCCTGAGGGGACGGAAGCTCTTACTGGAAGCTCTGTAAAAATAGATATGGACAAAGGATTTATGGTGGGATCAAATAATCTTTTAAATCACTATGAATGTAGAATCATATTCAATTTAAGTACATCTTTTGTACAGTACCTTCAACCTCAAGATAAGCAACTGACTCCACCTGTTTGGAAACAAACTTGATTTCTCCAGAATCTTCTGGCTTGACATTGCATATAAGTAGGAAGTGCTTTGTGCCTATTTAAAAGGTAAAAGAAAAATAACAAATTTATTTTTCAAGTATAATTTAAAACTCTGATACTGTACACAGAAGCACTTCATAAGTACAGTGATAAATAATAAAGGATAACAAAGGATCAGTTTTATGTATATACAACATTAGTTGTAGTTTATCCACATTAGTTTATCCTTACCCTCTGAACGAGTCTTGATGGTGGTAGTGGGGCGTATCCTGCTGCCATTTTTGTACCATTCCACGGGCATATCTTCCATAGACAGCTTACACATAAAGACAGCATTCTGGTCCTCCTTAATCCAAACATCCTCCAAGCCAGTTATGATCTCTAATTCATGTTCTGAGCACAATGTGTAGAAAAGTTTAGCAAAGATCTAAGGGATTTATTTGGTACAGATATCAAAGGTTCAAAGGTTCAAAGATCTATTTCCAAAAATTATTGTGTATTGCACTTAAGATTACAAAATATAACATATTTTGCAATATTGGTAGATTGGATTGTGATTGTGGAAATAAGCACTGCATACTAGAATGGAAGAAGATCTGTATACAATTGGCTTAATAGCAGTGTACGTCATTAATGTCAAGTTATGACCTTTTGATTAAAGATTATCTTTAAGATAAAGATATTTGATTAAAGATAAAGGTCAAAAATATTTTCATAAAAAAACTAAATAGATACACAGATGAATTCACAAAAACTAGTAATAATAAGAAAATGCATATAGTCAGTTTCAGTTACAAGCCATATTTAAAGTCCAGATAACCTTCCTAAATTTGTGGTAAGTAAACAGGGTGTAGTGAGCCTCTACTTTATTGTCTGTCTTGAGTTTTGAGCAGAAACTGAAGAAAGCAGAAAATGTAGTCTCAACCAAAATTCTCCCTAATACAACGGGAATTTTACCACTAGTGTGCATTTTCTCGAAGTTTCCAATGTAGCGAATCAGCTCAAAGGGGAAATATGAATAATTAATTATAACTAGTTATAATTAATTATAAATATTAAGATCCACTGTAAGTAGGGATGTAACGATTCACTCCACTCACGATTCGATTCACAGTTTTTTTTAACAAAATGAGATTTAAGACAAGTTATAATTAAATGTGTCCTTTTATTATTGCTTGGACAAAATACTGTACGTAATTTGAAGCAAAAACAGAATGGTTTGACTTCAGTTTTGTGAAACTATGCATAAAAAATATCTGCATGAAGCAGAAACAGCAGATGAGCTGAATGAGACGCAGATTCACTCTCTGCCAGCAGATGACACTTAAAGTGTTTCCTTGGTTTCCGATTCTAAGAACGTTAATTTCCTGGTTAAGGAAAATAACTTTCTTACTGTACAATACTACTCAGAGCATGTATCAAAAATCTGCATGATTAGGGACAAAGTTATGAGCAAACAATGAACAACCTCAAGTGTGATACAAGTAAGACTTTATTAACTACATACACACTTAAACTAGTCTAACATACACATACACACACGCATACAGTTGGCATAGGAACAGGATTAAAGCTTAGGCAGTAAAGAGAAGAGAAATAAAGCATGAAGCTATGGGACCATTGGATA
>NW_015544133.1:442575-445149 GCF_001515605.1 Sinocyclocheilus anshuiensis | reverse complement strand
CTAGAAGCCTTCGGCCTGGGAGCGCCACTCTGACTCTAGACTCTGCGGAGTACGAGAAGTGAGGCCCCCAGAATGCCCAGCAGCCCCTGCTGATTGCCTCAACCTCTTCAGAGGAAGAGAGGTTAACGCGTGCTCTCCAGTCGCCGCCGTGCCTCAGCAGCAGCGGGACCGCAATCGCAAGATCACAGGCACGGACACACTCCTCGGAGCGTGTCCGGCTAGAGCGGAGCACTTAAAAGCGGAAAAAGCACAATCCGCCCCCCGAGAGCCGACTGTGCGAGCTCCGCTCCCTATTAATGCTGCTCATTATAATATCAGGCATAATATGCTTGTGTAACTGATGCTTGTGCAACTGGCGAGCTCTTTGACGCCCTCCGTATCAATCTCCTCGGAGAAAGAAAGGCGGAGCATCGCGCCCTCTCCCCGATGGGAAGGACCGCAGCGCGGGCTTCCGAAATCCCGAGAGCGGGCGCCGGATCTGGTGATTAGGAAGCAGATCCACACGCGAAACCCACGAGCACAGCTGCCGCTCCGCCTCGGCGAAAGCGCGGTCGGCACTGCGAGGAACGCTAGTGAAGGCTCCCTCCTCAAAGAGAGCCCTCTGAGAGCGAAGCAAGGCAGTAACAACTGTGCTTCGCTCCCAAACAAACCACGCACAGGCTGTGTGTATCCCCACTCGTGATATAACCTGGCTTTTTGCAGGGAGGAACACACAACATACAACGTGGCTTGCTCTCGCCCTTGAAATGCTTTGTCTTTGCATGAGCTTAGACATAGCTGGAGCTTATAGACTTTCACAATTGACAGACAACAATAAATATGGCTGACACACACAGAGCACTTCACTGAATGACAGAAACCTGACGCTGGCTCCGCCGCACGTGCTTTTATAGCTTCCTCGTCATGACGTCACCTGCCCGTGACGTCCCGCTCAGCTATTTGACTGATTTCACATGTTATTCAGAGCGTGGTCACAGAAGGCGTTCCCCTAGCGTTTTCCGACGCAGCTCGTGTTCCTGAAGAGGAACTGATACAAATTTGGGACCAAAAATTATTCAGACCGAGTATGGGAAAAAGTTCAGGTTTGCATGAACCTGGATGACAGCATGCCCAGGAGACTACAGGCTGTCATTAAGGCTAAAGGTTGCCCAACTAAGTATTGATAGTTGTGTAAATACTGTCATACTAACAGCAGTCACATTTTTGGTTGATTGTAATCCATTAGGCTACATACCTTTCTATCAAAGTTATCTAACATTATCAAGCTAAATTTGTTCTGACTCCGTTTAACTCTGAGTTCTTGTTATATTTTATTACCATTTTCTAAACTATAGTGAATAAACTGTGATAATGTGAGAAATGTTGAAGGTGTCTGAATAAATTTAGGTTTGACTGTATCTATTTGATAAATAAAGTTAACCAACAATATTAAAAAAATGTACAAATGCAATACAAATATTGGTATCGGTACTCGGTATCGGCAAGTACCAAAAATAAAAGTATCGGTATCGGGCGAGTACCGGAAAAAGTGGTATCGGTGCATCCCTAATTTAGACCATTAAAAATGCAGCTGAAAGATACCAAACATGGCATACCTGTGATCTCTGTTAACAATAGAATGCAATTCTGAAATGTTCATTTAAAAGAGTTCGTATCAATACTGTACATAAGCAAAACACTATAAGAGGAAAAATTATGAAATGGGGAAAACTGGGTACATGTCCCTACATTTCTCAAGTGGTTATATCTAGAAGGAGATAGATATAATTAGTGTAGCATGTGGACCAATCAAACACACCATTTTTCATTAGATTTAACAAATCAATTATTCATTAGATTAACAAATAGTCACAAACCCCTCACCCAATAAACATACTGGGTGCCAGGATGTCTGTGAACGACACCAGGCCCCTGGCTACCATGGCAACCAGGACCCCTCAGCCAGATCAGATAAACTTTTATGACCTAAAAGTATGTAGAGAGAATCGTCCTTCTACTCAGTTCTCTCTAAAACAGACACATAATGCCCATAAAAATGGATTCTTCTCTAAAATTAATTCATAGGAAAACCTTTCTTTGAATGAACACACATATACTTCAGGTCATTGGGTATGTTGTTACTGTTCTTGTATATTGTCTTTTGTATTGTATACTGTTTTATGCATGCTTATGATAGAACCACTCGTTCATGTAATTTTACCTATATGTAATCTTACCATGTTTAGTATCTATGAATTCGTCTTCTGATGATCTAAACGAGAGGGTATATTATATGTTGGTACATAGGCAATATATTAGTGTCCTGAGAATCTTCAAATATTCAATGATTTATTTGATCAACCATCACAGGATAGAACACACAGGATTGTGGGTATCAAGGCAGCAAAGGATACATCTATTCTGCCTTTTAATATCGACCAGATGAAGTATCTCAGGAGGCAGGAATTGGAGCTAATTTTGGATTCAACATGTCTTGATGACTTCCTACCTTGGAATGCGTCCTCCAAAGGCAGCATTTTCCAGTTTCGGATGCAGCCGTCAGTTCAGCGTTGATTCTGTTCCTATATCAGACAC
>NW_015544133.1:424495-442401 GCF_001515605.1 Sinocyclocheilus anshuiensis | reverse complement strand
TGAATCTGTCCGAGTTACAAGATAAGGACAGATTCTTCCTGCTGGATGCCCCGCTATCGCCTTCTGGCCTCTTCGACGGCGCAGTAGATACTGTCGTCGAGAGGTTTCAGGAGACGAAGAAGCAAGCGGCGGCATTCCAGCGCTTCCTCCCTCGCCGGCCCCAGGTATTTGGGACTGCTGAGCGGGAGCAGTCCCAGCCGTCTAGCTCCTCATATCGCCAGACCCAGAAACAGAGCGTCACGACCCTCATTGACTCGCCTCAGTCAGTCTGTGGTTCTGTTAGATTCTGAGAAGATGAGGATGTGAGCTAGAACACTTCTGCAACTCTTAAGTCTGCACCAGACTTCGGCCTTGTCTTTACATTCACCAAAGATCCTAGGATCTCAGCTGATGTCTCCCTTAGCTCTTTTTCACTTTCCACTGGAAAGAAACTCCCAATCAACATCGAGTCAGAACATCTTTGGAATTCATCACTCTTCAAACCCGGAAGAACGTGATCGCAAGTCCAAAACCTTGAAACCATCAAGACTGTCATCCGAGACTGCTTCCGGACACTCGTTCAACGACCAAGGCAATGAAAGTATCGTACATTTAACTGAACGAAACAGAGGTTTAGTATAAGCGGTAGACCCCATTGTAAAATGGCGCTGATGGTTTCACTCAGGTGGTTAACGGACTCATTTTCCATAGCTTCGTTCCCTGTTCTTCTAATGATCTCTTTCATCTACTTTGCTCCCCTTTTGTGTGGACGCGTGAGTGTATGTATGTATGTCTGTTTGTTAGACTAGTTTGTGTTAGTGTTTAGTTAATAAAACTCTTGTGCACAAATTACATGAGTTTCTGATTCTGCCTTGCAAATTAATGTCCCTTTACGATTTTGATCCTCGCTACATGCTCTAATGCATTAATACTGTATGAAAGTATTTTCTGTGGCCACGGAAATATCCTTCCTAGAGTTGATATGAACTTACACTGAATGTTTGCTGGACGAACAGATTAGTTGAGGGCAATTTAATTCTGCTACAGTTACTACTGGCAGCTGATATAAATAATTGTAATTAATCATAATTAACTGTTATTATTTATATACATTTCCCTTTTGAGCTAATTTGCTACACTAATAAGCAACAAGCTGTGAAAGAAATGAAAAATAAGGTGAAAAAGGCTTTCCATAGACCTCAAGTTTACAGGTAGTGCTGAGGTCACCTATTTCACAAGTATAAAGGCCTGAGTCACTGATGCTGCATTCCAAGATCTGTAGACAGCGTTTACGTCCCATGGAATAAATCCTCAAAGTCTTACTGGATTTCAGCTCCAACCCATTCTGCCAATTGATTCATCAAAAGAAAACAGCTCAGTGAGAAAGAATGAAAACATATTTAGGAAGGTACTGACGATTTTTTATGAGTACCTTTTGTCATCTGACGTCCATATTTGGCCTAGACAACTCACACTCCAAAATGACTGCAGATCCCTCCTCAAGCCTGACATCGGACAGCTTCTTAATGATCGTTACTGGTGTTTCTAAGGATTTAATGTACAATGCTTGTTATTTTTGCCAACTATGTGAAAAAAATAAATATTAAGATCCCCTAAACTTGGAAGTAATCTATTAGGCCTAGCTTTAGTATTTTGGTATTAGTTATATATACCTACCTTTGACTACCAGTCTGGCAGTAGTTCTCAGACCTTCTGCAGAGAAGACAATGCTACCATTATCCTCTAGCTTGAGGTTGGAGAGGGTAAGACCATGTACTCGTCCATTGCAACTAACACGCCAGTTGTTATTGGGTTTGACACGCAGGCCATCTTTTTGCCACACACCCTCCACATCAGCATGAGAAAGTTTCACCTCGAAGGACGCCGTCTCTCTCTCAGATGTCTCAATGTCCATCAGCCCCTTGCGTATGACAATTTTCCTCGCTTCAAATAGTAAGAGTTTATTTAGTAAATCTTATTTAATAAAAACTAAATAAAAAAATTAACTCCATGTATAGACAATTTTAGAACTGTTAGGCCAAGGACCAGAATTAACTGATATTCCTATTGAAATGACTGCCAAGTTCTTAGAGAATTATATTTAGTTAGGCTAAAGCAACAAATATTGGAAAATGCTCATATATCCACTTACGCTCCACATTGAGTTTGACCTGCGTACGGTCATGGAGGGTCTCACAGCGGTAAGTGCCTCGATCAGACAGGCTGAGGTTAGTGATGGTCAAGATGCGTTTGCAGCCATTCTGGGTGAGTTTATGTCTGGGACCTGGCTGGATCAGCACCCCCTGTCTCATCCACTGGACTTCACCAGACTCCAGACTCACCTCTGTCTCTAATATAGCCTCTCCAAACTCCTCAGCCATCACTGCCTCCATTCTCTTTATGAACAACACCTGTGCCTCTGTATGTAAATGTAAACATTTAGTGTTACAAAGTCATGAATTTACAAGACAAGTTCTTCAATATTAGCAAAAAAAACTGAAGTTGGTATTTGCTGAAAAAAAAAGTGCCCTCTAATTTTGGTGTCAAATCTTGATCATGGCACATATTAATATTTTATTGTACAAATAATTTTGCCTGTATTGGTCATTGTGTGTGTGTGTGTGTGTGTGTGTGTGTGTGTACCTGGTATTTATCACGTTATGGGGACCAAATGTCCCCACAAGGATAGTAAGACATTTCTGAGGTCCCCATGAGGAAACAAGCTTATAAATCATACAGAATGAGTTTTTTTGAGAAAGTAAAAATGCACAAAGTTTCCTGTAAGGGATAGGTTTAGGGGTAGGGTTGGTGTAGGGCAATAGCACATACAGTTTGTACAGTATAAAAACTATTACGCCTATGGAATGTCCCCATAAAACATGGAAACACAACATGTGTGTGTGTGTGTGTTTCTTTTATAACGAACAGAAACTAAATAAAGGAACACAGTGCAAAAATCATACAGATTACTGCTATAGTTTTTCATGTTTTGTTTTTAATTAGAGCATAGCAGTGTGAATGACTGATAATTTTTGTTATCTGAAAAAGGGCAGCTTGGACTTTTTGCAAAATATCTCATTTTGTGCTCCATTTTTTTAAAAACATATTAGGCTGAGTAGATGATGACAGAACCTTCTTTTTGGGGTGAACTAATCATCAAAAGGAATCATTTATTGAATTACTTTATCTAGCTTTCATTTACTTACCCTGGACCTTGAGGCTGGCTTTAGAAATTATACCCTCAGCCTCTGCAGTGATCCTGGAGGAATCCAGCAGCTGGACCGTCCGGATCATCAGAGTATGGCAGAGGCTGTTCTGTTCAATATGGAAGCGATCACTGGGTTTGATGGGTTCTCCATCCATGAGCCAGACCAACTGGATATCATCTGGGGAGACCACACACTTAAAGGTAGCATCCTCACCCTCCATCACTGTGGTATTGTGAAGCTCAGTGAGGAATTCCACCACACGGGGCGCTGCAAATGGGAAGCAAGTGGATAGTATTGACAAAGTGTGTGTGTTTTAGTATCTTCAAATGAGTAACTTGTTTTGCACTTACATTCTACCCTTAATCTGGTGCTGGTGCAGTCATCTTTGGACTCACAAGCATACTCTCCAGTATCTTCTTTGGTGAGACGATGGATTGTGAGACCCCTCTCTGTCCCGTTGGCATGGATAGAGAAGCGACGGCTGGGAATGATCTCCACTACATCCTTCTTCCACTGGACATCTGCTTTGGCCTTGCATAGCTCACAGTAAAGTGTGACCATACCATCTTTATGGGCCACTGTGTCAACCAGCAGCTTCACAAATTTAATACACATGTCTATAAAACACACAGGATCAACACTCCTGTGACTTTGCTTTTAAAGCCGTCTCAAGCAAAAGTGTGATTCCAGTTACCAACCTTTGACCAGGAGGCTGAAGTGCATCTCATCTGTGTTTGCATCACATGTGTACTCTCCACTATCAAACTTTTTTAACGGGTTGATGGTGAAAGTGTGGGTCAGGCCCAGGCTGGCCATGTGGAATCGTTCATCACTGACTGGAGTCCAGTCTTTAAGCCATCGCACTGTGGCATTGGGTCTGGAAACCATAGCAGTAAAAGTGGCAGCCTCTGCTTCATAACCAGTGACCAGGTTTACCTCTTCTTTGTTGAGGAACTCAACAGGAGGCTCTGGAGATAAATACAACACATAAGGCATATAAGGTCTCATCGCATTTCTCAGGTAAATGGGCCAATGACACAAAGAGTGCCCACCATAAAGAAAAGAAAAAGTCTAGTTTAAAACACATGCTAAGAAAAGTAATTCATTTTCAAGAAATTATTCAGTTCAAGCAAGTATTAAGTATTAGCTTCTCTTAGAGATTATTTTCAAAATAATTTTAAAACATTTTAAATATATATTTTCAAGGTAGGAATAAATATCATGAATTATTAATTCATGAAAATCATTAGGTTTTTAGGGAGTCCACATGACAATTTACAGTCGGAACTAACATTGCCTTGAAAATAAAGGTAAAATCTTCAGTTTTGTATTTTTTAATATTCTTTCTTCTTCTTCTTCTCAATATTTATGCAATTCAGTTAGACCATATGACTTTGTTGGTCACACCACCTGATTTTGATTAGGTGGACACTTAAAAAAAATATTAATAAGAAGTGACAAAGTTTTTTTTCCCTAAGAAATAATGTTGAAGGAGACATATTATGCCCCTTTTTACAATATGTAATATAAGTCTCTGGTGTCCCCAGAATGTGTCTGTGAAGTTTCAGCTCAAAATACTCCACAGATCATTTATTATATCATTTTGAAAATGCCTATTTTGAGTGGAAGCAGAAACACTCTGTTTTTCGGTCTCTTTAAATGCAAATGAGCTGCTGCTCCCCGCCCCCTTTTCCAGAATAGAGCTGCGCCATTACAGCTCGGACCTGCTAAAAACATCTGTTTTGGTTCTGATTATTATGTTTATCGTGCTGAAATCATGTGTTTTAAACCATATTAGTTTAAACATCTGATATACGGTTTTCTGAGAGCACACATCCGAAGCACACGGACAGAAAGCGGCTGTCACAGCATGTGAGTACTAAACTAAGTTCTCTTTCACACACAAGTTTACGTTAAAAACACATGAGTTACGAAAACAGTCGGTTATGTCTGTTAATGTAAACAGCTGGGAAATAAATCGCATGTCTATTAGATCTGTGTGGCCGCAGCAATATACAGTAAATAAATCAATAAATCCACTGCTCTCGTAAGTATCATCAGTATCATCAGCAGAATTTCACAAAAAACAATAGGCATTTTAAAATAGACATTTTAAAAACATTTCTTCCCACAGTCCTGGCTAATTTCTGACCCTGGCACATACAAACTACACAAAATTACCTTCTATTTTCACCCACAATGTGACAGAGTCATCTGCAGTCTCGCATACATATTCTGCAGAATCATCGATGGTAGCACAGGGAATCACCAGTCTGCGGTAAATCCCATCATCCTCCAGTTTCAAGTTACCATTCTCTACTACCTCCATGCCATCACAAAACCAGCAGACTTCTGCGTCTGCTTTGGAGATCTCACAGCTCAGGACCAGCCTCTCAGAGCTCAGTATACACACATCTACCTCTGACTCTCTGGGGGATACAATGTGGACTGGATCCTCTGGGTTTAGAAGAGGCAAGTGCATAATGGTTGACAAAATATGAAAAAATACAAAAATTGGTTTAAATAATAACTGAATTAATTACTATAGCAATTACTACTTAACAGTCATTCCAATTACTTAATTAGTAATTACAAAATATTTATTCGTAATTTTACAAATTATTATTAAAAATATTATCTAGAAATTAAGTATAAAACAGAGAGAAAGAAGAGAGAAAATCACTTGAAACTTATCCTTGATACTTACCCATAAAAATTAGCTGAAAGAATACTGAGTCGCCTCCTGTGTCGCATACATACTCTCCAGAATCCCATCTGGAAGCACAGAGAATGGTTACTCTCCTGTATGGCCCTTCAGCACTAAGTCGGATATTCTCACTCTCCTGGAGCTTTAGGCCATCTTTAAACCAGTGAGCCTCTCCATTTGATCGAGAAAGCTCACAGTGCAGGACTATCTCTTCAAAGACATAACACTCCATGTGAATGTCATCTTTTGGGTCCACAATTGTAACTGGAGGTTCTAGATGTAAGTCAGTCAACATCATTGATTTATTTTTTTGTAATTTCATTGTACTGTGACTCAGATTGTAAGGTGATGGAATATAAATACAAATTTCTGTCATGAAACTCTAGATGGCGCAGACCGATAGGTTCTAACTTAATCTGACATAATCACATCATTATTCACATGGTACAGCAGATTGGTCTCTTTTCACATCAGCAGGCAATGAGCTTGCTGCTCAGCATTCAAATACTTGGCTAGTGCTTGCTGTAAGAGTTGCAGTGCGCTTAAGAAACCCTCCACCTTCCCCAGCTCCACCTGTATAGATCTGCTACGGGGTAATTTTATATATTTTATATATGGAGTTATTTCACATATGTTATATGTGCAGAAACAGTATTTCTTACATACTCACAGCAGCATTCTGAAGTCTCAGTACTTGCTCTGCTGCCGCAGTGTAGCAGATCTATTCCGCCAAGACCAGACACATTAACACTGTCATGTACCTTACCATGCTAAACTCTTCGAGAGTTGTCATGACAGAAATATATTAATAACATTCATTATATGCAATTTTAGTTAAATTAGTTAGATTAGTTAAAGAGAACCAAAGAGAAACGTTACCTTTAATATTGACAGAGAATGACATGGTTTGGTCGCCTGCTTGGCAAGTATACATCCCAGCGTCTGCCAGCACCGCTGAATGGATTATAAGCCTTTTCATGGTGCCTTCTGACTGGTTGGTGATTTTATCTGACTGAAGAACCGCAACTCCATCTTTAAACCAGTTGGCAGGTGCATCTGGTCGGGAGAGCTCACATGTCAGGACCACAGGGTCCAGTTCCATAGCACATTTCTGCCTCTCTTCTTGTGTAATCTCTTTAAATGATACAGATGGGGCTGATGGAAAAAGAATAGCATTTGAATGATTAAATTAACCATAAAATATAATACACATAATATCAGGCACATAAATATTCAGGGTCGTCAAATCCAAAGCACACGTGAGCATGAATGACATTATTATCATAATGATAGTATTATATTAATAATAATAATTATGACTTGCATAATTCCTTCAGTAAATGCACATAGCATGTGGAAATAAACAGTAAAATTATAATAAAGAGGGCACAACTACATCTTGGTGAATTCTTCTGTTACTGTATATTTAATGTTAAAATGGTCCAGCCGACCATTTACGATTGTACTGTTGTACTAGGAATGTGACCACTGACAAAAGATAAAATAAATATTGCGTATAGTTTTTACCTTCAACATTCACATTAAATGTGAGTATGTCATTGTTTGATTGGCAGGTGTAGATTCCAGAATGAAGGTACTCTGCTGACTGAATTACAATCCTCCTCATGTTGCCATCTGATTGGATATTCACACCCTCCTCTATATATGTAGCTCCTGTCCGTCTTTGAACCATTGAACGTTGGCTGTGGGGTGGGACACCTCACAGTACAGAACAATATCAGTGGTCTTGGTGTCCATCTCTGACATTGGTAAAAATTTCACCTCAGGTGCTCCAAAACAGGACATGGAGAATTTTCTGTGTGACTGTCAATAGACAAGAGACAAGAAATATGAGTGCATCAATCTGAGCATTATACTGACTACAAATTGGCATGAAATGAAAATTCAACCTATCTATTTTCGAAATGCATACTGATCTTATTGTAAAGATTTTGTCAATGCATATGTGTCAGGATCATCCATGTAAATATTGACCTTTAATTTGTAGTGTCGCTGAATCTCGTACGCCAGTAGCAATGAAGGTGATTTCAGCTCCATCATACGCATTAGGCACTTGCTGGATTCGTAGAATGTGTTGGTTCTTTGACTGAGTCATGGAAAAGCGTCCACTATCCTGTAGCTGCTGGCTATTCAGGAACCATGTGCCTATCAAGTTAGCAGAGAGCTCAATGGAGAACACAGCATCATCCCCCTCAGTCACCACAGCATTCTTCAGAGGGGTTTTAATCTTTGGACCTGGGACTGAAGATGATAAAATAGAAGAGATAATCTCATGTTATCATAACACTTTAATGTACGTGAACATATTTAATTATCCAAAACAATAAAACAAAAGCACTTATTCTAACCCCTATTTATTAAAAAGAAAGAAAAAACTTTTGTCATTCTGTAATCAGTGGCGGCTCGTCGGGGGAGGCAGAGGAGGCACAGCTTCCCCATAATTGATAATAATAATAATAATCGGCAGGGATCCCAGACCAATACAATTAGTGTACCTCCTCTATTTTAAAACCCACGAGCCGCCACTGTCTGTAATATGAATATTGTAGGGTCTTATGACAAATTGCTTGTGATGCTCTTCACTTGTAAGTCACTTTGGATAAAAGTGAGTTTTAAATGAATACATATAAATAAAATGTGTTTAAAATTACATCCTTTACAGTTAAAGTGCCAAGCCTAATCTCATTGGAGACATTCATGTTCTATAAGACACTGCTTAATTATGCAGTGATTTGTAGTGATTTGTTTTGTTTTGTTTTAGGGAAGTGCAATAATCTGCATTTCCTCATTTATTCCTACATCAATAGTTTTTTCTATAAGGGTATTTTTGGTAAGTAGTACCTGCCACACTTATTCATCACTACCTTCTTTTTATAGGCTTGTTGTGAGTAATGTGTTTATAATGCAAATAATTTTTGACAGCTTGATAGTACAGTTTGTGAAAGTTTAATTCTTACCCAGATGTACTACTTTGGGGAACTCCACATGTCCACTTCTGTCATATTTATTAACACAGCAGATACGGAAACGGTAATCACCCTCACATGGTACACTGTCACCCAGGATCTCGGCAGAAGTGCCTGTTTCTGTTGTCAGGCATCGCTGCCACTCCTGAGAGCCCACTTCCTGACGTTCTAGAACATACACTGACTTAGTAGAGTTTTGCAAGTTAGGTGATGGTGACCAGGAAAGGACGGCACCATTTAAACAGTCGGTGTTCATTTGGACACTCACAGGAGAGATGGGTGGGCAGTGTCGAGCAGCTGAATGAAAACAAATTATATCAGATTCTAAATATTAAATTTCACATTATAAATATGACATTTTCATAATATGACATTATTATTATTATATATTTTTTTGCAATAATGTAACTTGTGCATCACAAAGCCATGTGTGAATTCTCTTACTTTTGACCCTGAGTTTGGAGCTTGTTGTTGATCTGCCTGCCATAAAAGTGATCGTGCCTGAGTCTTGATATGATGTATTGACAAAAACCAGGATGTGGGTTTTGCCAAAAGACTTGATAATGGTTTGATGTGTTTCTTGCAACTGCAGTCCGTCTTTAAACCAGCAGATATCCATGTCATCTTGTTCCACTTCCACAAAGAATGCTGCATTCTCTCTTCCATCACCTCTAACCTCCGTGGAAGTTTCTTCACAATTGTACCTACCAGAAAAATTTGTAAATGATATTATCCAGATCTATCTATATCATATGTATATCAAACTGCAAAGCAAACTCTCATGTTCATGAGGCACAAGTAAAAATATTTTACATTATTTTTTAAGTTATCAGTCTTCATTTTATTTTATTAGAAAATTACAAATAATTGCAGCTGGGCAACACAAAATATTGTTTTAAGTCTTTACTGTTAATTTTTTTTAATGTTTTTGATTATTTTTCTCCTCTTATCTTGGAGCAAAATTAATAGTGTTAAACTTAATTAGCTGAAAGTGTTAACATGTCAATTTTGATTGCCATAATAAGACTTATTCGTTATGTACAGTACCTTTAACTGCCAGCTCTGCAATAGTCTTTCCACCATCAGGCATCTCACACAGGTAAACTCCATCATCATCTGCCCCAACATTTTGTATGGTTAGTCTTCTCTGTGTTCCCTTCTGTTCCATGTTATACTTATTTCCTGGCTGCAGCCTCTGATCCTCTAGGTACCATGCTGCGGAAATGGACTCTTCTGGAACCTCACATTCCAGAACAGCAACATCCCTCTCCCTGACTTCTGCATCTTGAAGAGCTTGCTTAAATCGGACTGGAGGCCCTATAAACAGAAGAAATTTACCATAAGAAAATTATTTAAAAATATATATAATATTTGCAGTTTGCCAAGCAATTAAAACAAGTCACATTGCAAATGCAACGTGAAACATTAACGTGTTAATTGTCTACACACACTATGCATATATCTTTGCACTAAACACAAATTACACAATACCTCCACGGGGATATGCCAGGCCAAGGACAGTGGTTAAAAAAAAAAAGTTGTGGGCATGCAGTTACTAGGAAAGAACATAATCATATAGGCTTAATTGCACCCTACAAAGTGTAAGCTATATGCCCCATTGCATTGTTGATAAGTTTGCAGTGATGCTGTCACTCAGGAATGCACTGAGCTCTGTGGCTTTGCTCACCTTTCATCACGCATTGACCATTGGTCAGGGTTCATCGAATACATTGATCAGTGAATGACTTTACAACTAAATATAGTTACCCACAAAAGTCAGACAGACACTGCTATATTATGGTCATAAAGAGTAAGAAATTTGGTACAGTAACAATACAACCAATGTTTAATTAAGTTATAGGGAATATAAAACACATAAAACACATAATTCATTAGAAATTGGTATGTCAGTGTTATTAATATGCCATAGTCACATATTTTAATCATATACTAACCTTAAGTCTTAAGCATACAGCAACATATTAACTCATAATGGTTATATGACAACCAAGACAATGATTTTAGACATATTTTAGTTTTAAGATCATTAATGAAGGAGTAAGAATGTTTTGATTAGGGGCTGAACTCTCAGAGAACAAAGAGGTATGTTAGTTGTTAGGTACAAATATGTTACTGAAAAATAAAACATAGTAAAAATCAAGTTAGCATAATTAAAAATGGAGTTACCTTTAACTGACAGTTGCACAGCACTCAGCGTGTTTCCCAGTGCATTTGAGGCCGCACATATGTAGAGTCCTGTATCCTGCTGCTTTCAGTACAGTACTTTAAGGGTGTAATACCCCTCTCTATCCTCAAAAATTAGAAATCGCCGACCCGGCATAATATTCTCTCCATCTTTCTTCCATACAATCTCTGGTTTAGACTTTCCTGTGACATAGCAACGGAATTTGGCATGTTTGCCTTCTGTGACGGTGAACTTCTTAGCCTTCGACACGTTCAAGTGAGGCTCTTTTGAGTGTTTGGCCCTCAGTTGGTGTGGTGAGCAATGGCCATTGGTGTAGCCGTTTGTCTTGCTTCCCTCTCTTTGTTCTGGAATGGGCTCTACCAGGAGCATAGCTCCAGTCATTGCTTCGCCATGCTTGTTGACTGCTTTGCACATGTAAACCCCTCCATCTGGGGCTCTTGTTCTGAAAATCTTCAGCTGGAACCAGCCACCATCTTGCTGGCCCACATGGTAGTGGGAACTTTCATAGATCTCATTCAACTGTTTACCATCTTTCTCCCAAACCACCTGAGGTAAAGGTACCTGACAGCGTGCAGGAGAATGTAGCATCTTCTCCACGGTCAACTCTTAGAGAAAGAGGTTTGATCAGAAAACGAGGCTTGTTGTCTTGGAATGGGTTTGCTTTCTGTACCACCCCATCCTGTTGTTGATAAATAATTTTGACTTCTTATTCTGGTGGAATCACTTTTACTTTATTTGGTGGTGGTGTGGCTGGCTGTGTTTGCTGGAGCTCTTGGGGATCTTCTTCCACTTAAAGGGTAGCAGCTGCATATGTTTCCCCAATGTTGTTTTTAGCTCTGCAAATATACTGACCAGCATCTTCCATTGTCACACCAGAGATATAAAGGGTGTACAGTATACCTTGCCATCTTGTGTAATACGGTAACGACCTTCTGGAAGAATAGACTCGTTTTTCCGCTCCAAGATCACATCTGGTTGGGGATCTCCACCAATCTGACATTTAAGAACAGCATCTGTTCCACATTTCACCTGAACGGGGCGCGGGTATCCAAGCACACGTGGAGCACCACCAAAAACATCCATATCTTTGACTGTCTGGTAATGACTAATTCCGAGTTATTGAAATTAGGAATGGCACAAATGTCTGTGGCACATACCCAGCTCTGAAAACAAAACAAAACCAAAAGTTTTATGTTGGTCATCATTTTTCAATCTGACATTTGTAACATTCCTGTCATTATAACTTGTTGAGAGTTATGGGTCTAACAAGTATGTATGTATGTGTGTGTGTGCTCTTTAATTTGGGAACTTGCAGCTCAGTGAATCACCAAAGACATTTTACAGATGGTTATGATGAGTCAAAGTTGGAAAATTTAATGAAGAAATACATACAATTTTGGCTAATAAACAAACAAACAAACAAAGAAAACCTTTAACAACAAAAATGTCAAACACTCTCCTTTTTGAACATTCTTTCTGGATCCAGTATTCTTTATGACTTTAAATGCTCTAGATTGTGCTGTAGCTGTTAGACCTCTGTTGAAAAATTTACTAAAGAATATACAGTTTACATTGCATAGTTAGCACAAGGTATTCATATGAATACGACTAACGCCAGGACTTGATCCCAGTGTCTCCCCATCAGTTCCAGTCAATGGTCTGCTATCAGTTTTAATGGAAATACAAGACCAGGTGAACTACATTTTTTTAAGTTTTGAGTAGTAATGTTTGTACTGCATTTTTTAAACTTTTCAAGCACAGTAATATAGATGCAGTAGTACATATGTTAATAACTGTAGTACAGGTGTGGTGAGTTTTCACTGTTGCAGTGCTGCAGTGATAATTTGTATGCAGTGTAGGTACAGTTTTCAATACTGCTGTTATTGTGTCCAAATTACCACACACTACAGTTAAACTATTGCAGTTATTTTTTGTAAGGGTATATACAATGTACATTGTGAACTTTATATGGGATAGTGAAACATTCCTTGCATTAAGGAAGTCCTCTTACAGCAGTCAAGATAACTCCAGTCCCCATTCCCTACTTAAGCCTTGGCAGCTGGTGCTGTATATCAGGAGGAAGCATTTAAAATAGTCTGTCCAAATAAAGACGCGGGAGATTTGGCCATGTGCAGTACAAGACAAAGCATGTTCAGATGAACTACTTTAACAAACACTCATAGCATCAGGATTCATCACTTTTCTATATCAGGGACTATATATCAAAGTGCCATCACTGTTAGCATGGTTTTTATGAGAGCATTTTGCTAACATAGACTCCCTACTAAGCATGAATTTCTATATAATAAAATATTATATGAATACAAATCCATCTAAACTTATATGCAAATTATATTTCACACAATGGCTGCTTTTCAGTGGTTTCTATCCAAGTCAGTTGAAAATTTGACAGTTCAAATGGCATTCATACATTACAGTTTTTTAAATTCTTGGTCGAGTTACACATGAGCAAATGTTTTGTTTGTTCCATCACCTCTCACTGTTTTTAGTGTCTTGCACCATAATATGTTACGGCAACCTAAATGTAGTTTATTTTAGAACAAATCTGGCCTGTGTTCTGTTCAATACATTTCTAAACCTGTCAGTGAATGAACAGGGAAGCTCTATGTAAATTCTCAGTCGAATCAGAGAGTGAGGGTAAACGAACCAAAAGAGTTTGGATCAGATTGCCCTCCTGGGCATTTTGGGCTTTGAGAATTTGTCAGTTTAAGTCCAAGTTGACTGTCATATCAGTCAGCACAACATAAAAGATTACTGAGTGCATGTGTCAGGGAAGGAGACTCACACAGAAGGTTAGAAACAGAGGATGTTTGTGGCAACAGAGGCTGGGTGGAGAATGGCAGGTGAGTAAGCAGTTAAGACATAGTGCAATAGTAATTGGGTCATGCAAATATTATATGCTTGGTAAGTTTTACGGAAGTGCCCAGTCAAATAATATGAACCATGCCCTAATAATAGGATTATTTTATGTCAGATGATTAGCACACTCTTGTGCAAGTATAATGTTAATATCCATGACCAAAGACAGTATGATGTGTATATCATAGCATATTGACTGTAAATAAAAATGTAAGATAGTTTATGTGTGCTTAAAAAAGATCATTTAACATTAACTTATAATCATTTTAATTAAACATTAATAAATAATATAGGCCTATAATGATTAATTATTAACATTAATATTGAATATAATTGTTATTAATGTAAGTTAAATTAATATTCATATCTGAATGTGGAACTACTGATCTGTTAAGCATTATATGATGTTTGTTCATGATCTCTAATGAAAGTTATTATAAGTTGTTACCACATTGTTTATAATATGTTCATATTCAGGGCTGCGGTGAATTACTGCTGCCTCTCAAAGTTATCCAAAGATATTAACTATATATAAAAGTTTAGATATTAAAGTTTATCTTTGAATGTTTCCTTAGGTCATATATTAAGTAGTCTATATCTTATAGCTCTGAATTCTTTGTATGTTTGTAGTAAAACCTACTTGTGTATGTTGTACTTTGATACAATAATGTTACAGTATTTTAAAAACTAAACTTTGATTGTGACTTTAACATTTGTGATTGTGCCCGAGTTTACAAAAAAAAAAACATTAAAACATAAAACAAGATGCCACATTAAAGTTTTTGTTGACTTTTGATTTCTACAAGGATGATACAAGTTGAAAATGATTTAACAGTAATTTTATAAAGTATAAAAATGAAGTCCCATTGTTAAAATATTTAGTACCATATAGATTTTTGAAACAGAAATGTGATTCAATTTATCTAGCCATGACTTTTTTATTTTATTTATTTACACATTTATTTATTTTTTTAATGACATTTAAATTGCAAGAGAAGACACCATCATAAAAAGTAAGCATCTCAAATGTAAACTCACGTGTCAACAGGAGTATCAGATCAGCATTTAGGACCAGCCGAAATACTAATCTTCAGGACCTTTTCTTCAGAGTAAGAGGATATTGACCTTAATCAGCTTTTCTTCTTTAAGAAATTATCTTTAACCTGTTTGTTATGATTTTGAAAAAAACAATCATATCATTAGCGTTGAACAGTTGCATGAGGTCATAGAAAATATTCCACACGACAGAAGCTTCTGTCTTCTTAATAGTAATGTTAATCCAATCAGGTTGATCTCCGGTTCTTTCTACTGGTGTGGTTTGTTGATTGAGCTTCTTGATGTGCCTCTTTATACATGTACTTCTCATATGTGCCTTTCAGTGTGACTAAGTTCTCTTCTTTTTCACCACCACCACCAAACAATGTATGTATCATATGGTACCGGGTCGTTGTGAGCTCAGAGCCAATAAATGCTTTCACAACTGCCACCCATCCTACTAAATATAGCACAGTCATCATCATTGGCGGAGCAGTGGGCTGCAAAGGTTAAATTTAGACCACCTAACCACTTGACCCCTTCCACTTGGTAGGGTCTGGGTCCTTTCGAAAATATGAATACACTAAAAAATTATTATGTTAACATACTAGTTATACAATATTCAAAGTCACTCACTGCTGTCACTTTGCAAAGCTAGAGATGGAAAGGACAAACCTCAAATCTGAGCCTCAATTAAAAATACATTTTCATTATATAACAAAATATTAAAACAAGGGGCATTTTTTGAAAGAAATATAACACAACAGCACTTTTTATTTAGAAAACTGCACAAAATGTGACAAAGGTTGATTAAGTTTTAAGATATGAAGCAATAGATATGTTCAAAATTAAGACAAAAGGTCTTGGACACTTTCTGGATTTCTGGGACCTTTTTGCTGTGAGGCGACAGTGCTACTCACGAGCCACCTGTAACGAATCAGTCCACTGAAGGCGAGCGTAGTGAGAACCCAAGTGCAGTTTTATTTACAGTGATCCAAACATCCAAACAAGATACACAGACTTGACTTGACTTGACAAGGCATGAACAGACTTGACTAGGCATGAACAGATCTGACGAGGCACAAACAGACTATACTCCCCGACAGCGGGTTACAACTTCAATACACGACCAGGGCACAATGGGAACATGATGGCTAGTTATAGCAGACAAGGAGGGTCACATGACATGAACAAACCAATGGGAAACAAGACACATGACTAAGACAACCAATCAGAACATGACACAATAAACAGAGGAACCAATAGCATGAAGAAAAGAGGGCAAGGGAAGCATGACACTAACAGCATAAAACAATTACAAAATAAAAGACATGAAAACATGAACAAGACAAAACCCAAACACCACATTACACCACCGTGCAGCCCAACATTATTCACATTTATTTAAATACAAATTCAGATTAATAAGTAAGAACTATAAGTATACATTTATTGTTGTCTTAACTTTTCTTATTGGCTATGCATTAAATTACACATTTGAAGTGATGGATTGAGTGGACTGATGTGTGTTTTGGTGGATGTGTCTTGCAGTCTTGGAGATTATAGTATCTCTTCAACTTAATACATGTCTCATTAACTTTAAACACAAACTCTTCAGCTATAGTCAACACATCTCTGTCAAACAGCATTTACATTAAAACCTTGACCATTTTGCATAGTTACAAACATCTTTATCCATGTCCAAGTTATTGTTATCAGATACCCTCAGTTCCCCCTTTAAAATGCACTCTAGGGACTATCCTGACCTTTTGTACAAGATATAATTCATGGTTTTCGAAAAACAACAATAAAAACTTGATTGATTGATTGATTGATTGATTGATTGATTGATTTACGTTTACTAGAAGGTCAAAGGAAAAAGGTATTACTTTATTTTCCTTTGTTTTACTTGCTTTATTTACATCTTACATACCACCACCCTCACTTGGCCTGACTGCTCTGCAAGCAAGTTGATATAAAGTGCCTTATCTTTTTAACATAGCAGTATATGCGCTACATGTATTTCCATATATATTTTATTTGTTCATGCACCACTGATAAACCTCAGAAAATGGTCACGAGTGGTGTGACTGAGCTGAGACCGAGAGGACTCATAATTATGCACATTATTGCTCAACATAACATGACCAAATACTCTTGCTGTCAGAGTGGAACAAAGGTGAAAAAAATTTGTTTTGCAATGATACTCCAAAGCAACGAACAGACCAGACACAAAGATTTACTGTAAATATGGAACAACATCAGAACACAAAATGGATCCAAAGAGCTTACTTTTTAAGGTACTGTGTGATTATTAGTACTATAATCAGTCTTATTATGATTTCTTGTGAATAATTAGATATGCAAATAATGCTTTTTACAACAGGCAAGAAAGCTTTAGATCTATTCTATGTTCAACCTTACAAAAGATTTTTAGCTTTACAATAGATTTTAAACTTTAAATATTTCCATTGTCTAGACAGAAACTAGATATTAAATATTCTGTTCACAGTATCAGTTTCCTCTTGTCCTGTATTTAAGTATGTATTTTACAGACCTATATGTGTCCCTGTTAAGCAATCCCTATTGCTTGCCACTAGCATATATTTTGTTGATGTTACTTACTGCATTATTTACTGTATTTATTTATTTATTTTTATTTTTTTTGAAGGTTACCGGAGCTATACAATTGATTCAAATGGAAAATGCCAAGAAATCCCTTGATGTGTTCTCAACCTCCCTGTCAAAGTAACTGTTTGCATCATGATTTTCTGTTTATATGCCATTTGTTGTTCTATTAATCCAATATTAGATTAAGCTTCCTTCCTTATATCTGTGCAAAACTGGGGCCTGGGATTTCAAGCAAGCCATTTTGTGCCTGTGTGTGTGTGTGTGTGTGTGTG
>NW_015544133.1:413785-424280 GCF_001515605.1 Sinocyclocheilus anshuiensis | reverse complement strand
GTGTTTCACGTCCACAGATGCATATCAGCCTGTGGTTCTATGACACAGCAGCTCTTACCACGTTGGCCTAAGCACTCCAGACCCTTCCGAGTCATCAACTCTGATCGCTCCATTAAGAAAGGCATAATGGCAGATGACCTGAGAGACCTACGAAACAAGGTGAGGACAGGAATTAAAAGGATCGGAGTAAAGGAAGGAGTAAAATGTAGCATTGGAAGAAAGAAAGAAAGAAAGAAAGACTGTTACTTTATTGCACTCAAATTATTCATATAATCATAAAGTAGTGATTGAATAAATTCACAGACTTCATTATTAATTCAAGGTTGGGTGGTACCAAAACGTTCTTTTTTTAAAGTAATGTTTGCTACCTCAAAATAACTAACTAAATAAATAAATAAATGTATGTATGTATGTCACAGGTATATTCAGTTTTGTTCTGTTTCAATTTTGTTTTCTGTTCCCATTTGTCTTCCTGATTTTCCTACTTTGTTCCTATAGTTACTAATAGCCCTTTGTATTTAAGCCCTCGGTTTCCCTCTGTTCCTTGCCGGTTATTGTTTATTTTAGGTGACGGCAGCTGGCAGAGGATTCCGCAGCCTTCCTCTACATATACTCTGTGAGGGAGTGGCTGTGATTGGATGATGACAGGTGACGTGATCATTCTCAAGTGTCGTGAGCAGTACTGCTGCTGTTGCATCTGTCAGTGGTTAGATCAGCATAGCAGTCAATAAACAGGACAAGGGAGGTCACGTATGGGACACATCAATTAAGCCCAATATACGGGACATCCCGGCTAATAAGGGACAGTTGGCAACCCTATCTGTAGTCAATGCATGGATGGAGACCACCGTCCTTCTTCTTGGCATAGAAGAACCCAGCAGGAGCTGGAGATGTGGAGGGACAAATGAAACCCTTGGCTAGTTCCTCTTCAATATAAGTTGGCATGGCCTCAGGGAAAGATTCGACCCTTAGGAGGAGTTGTACCAAGAAACATTGCAATAGCACAGTCGCTTGGTCTGTGAAGTGGTAATTGGTTGGCTTTAGCTTTACTGAATGCCTCGACCAGATCTGCATACTCCACAGGTAGATTGGGCACAACGGGGGATTCGATGTTGATGGTGGCTGCCTGAAGAGTGCACGGCTCAACAGTCTGTAAACAGTGCTCAGACCATTGTGTGATTTGTCCAGCAGTCCATGAAATCTGAGGCTCATGAAGTTGAAGCCAGGGAAGGCCGAGAATTACTGGGTTGCCAGGGGATTGTATAATGTAGAAGCGAATGGTGGTGAGGATGATCTAATTTGTAGTGTGTTGAAATTAACTGGCCCCCAGGGGTCTCCCGTCTAACGCTGCCACTGCCAACAGAGATTTACAAGGAATGAGGGGAATGTCCTGAGCTTTCACAAAGTCAGAATCAATCAAATTGCCAGCCGCTCCAGAATCTATCATGGCCGTGGTTTTAGTAGATCCTTTATCAAAAGATAGCTCAACGGGTACTTTAACACACTTGTTAGTATGAGGAGGGAAACTCACCGCCGCAGAGGATTGCTGTGTGGGTCGTGTCGGGCAGGAAACCTTCATGTGACCAGCTTGACCGCAGTAGAGACATCTCTCTCCTCTGGGGAAATCCGTATATATCCAACTTGCATGGGTTCATGGTTAGGTACTGGCGGGGGACTGTGGGATCGAAGAGACTGGTTCTTGTGTGGGTGGCGTGAGCGAATAAGATTGTCTGTGTCGACGGCAAGCTCAATTATCTGATCCAGGGTTCTGCCCTCATCACGACAGGCGAGTTCAAATTGTAGTTCTATATTGTGGAAGAGAAGCTTAAGCGGGTCGTCAAGCCATCCTGTCTGAGCTGCTAGTGTGCTGGAATTTAGAGTGAACTCCGCTGCTGTACTTCTCCCCTGTCGAAGTGCTAGAAGTTGATCACCAGCGAAGCGACCCCCTTCGGGATATTCAAACACCTACTTAAAGTGTTGAATAAATCCATTGAATGAGGAAAAAGTGGGGCAATCATTAGTGGTGCAACGGATCACAAAACTCACGGTTCGGACCATATTACGGATTTTGAGTCACGGATCGGATAATTTTTCGGATCAGCAAAAAAAAAAGTTTGCTTTTCATTTATTACTGAAAGCTTATTTAAGTGCTTCTATACCACAGCAAAAACTACTAGCTGAGCTAATAAAGTCAGTAATCAAGCAAGAACAATTACACAAATTACATTCATGGATGAATACAACATAAAGTTAATAATAATGTCAGTAACACTAGTATTTAGGTGCAGAAATTTAATAATTGTAAAATAACACAATAGTGCTCTTCACTGCATAAGTTAAATATAGCAGACAGAGGCAGGTATTTTTAGGCGGCTGTCTCTTTAAAACCAAATGCACATACCTAATATACTGACACACATGCACTTTCTTTCTCAACTGTTTCGGTTCACTTAAGACATAACCGACTGTTTTTACCAGAATACTTGCCAAAACGAGTATTTTAATATAACTTTGTGTGTATGTTTCCATTCAAAGAGAGTGAAAGAGGAATCAATCTGTGTGAATCGCGCCTCTCTCTCTCTGCGTGTGCTTGCTTCGGATGTGTTCGGCAGTGGTAGAAAACAGTGCGCGTGTTCTCTTTTGCTTGAATGGTTTAAAATTGTTTGAATGGGTAAATTGGCAAGACAACACATGCAAACGATAAGCTTAGATAACTCTATGATGGTTAAATTTAATAGTTAATCCGCGAATCGCATGCGTGCTGAACCGTGGGGTCTGGTCCGTACGGATCACGGATCATCCACGATCCGTTGCACCCCTAGCGATCATAGTCCCAAATGGCCGTAGCCCAGTCTAAAGCTTTGCCAGTCAACAGAGAGCAAATGAATGAAATGCGACTCTCATCCGTGGGGTATAACATGGGTTGCTGAGAGACAAGCAAGGAGCACTGAAGTAGAAAGACCTTACATTTAGCAGGAGTGCCGTCTAACCTTTCTGGAAACTCTAGGTGGGGACTGGCAGTGGAGTGTGCCATTGGCATGGTGCTGGTGGCTGTAATCAGTGGTGGAGCACTTGATTCAGGAGCAGGCAGCCGTAGGGCTTGTAAAGTCTTTACCAGCTCTTAAGTTAGAGATGTGAGTTGTGTTAGTTGTTGCTGGTGGGCAGCGAGAATGTTGACTTGTGCTGCATCGGTTTTCTTCTGTAACGGGGGGTCATCGGAGTGAGGATCCATGAGCAGCTTTATTAAAAAGTCAGACAGGCAGGGTTCAATCACCAGCAAACAGGGAAATCAGAGGCGAGACAGTGGCAGCATCAGTGAACAGGCAGAGGGTTGAGGAAGGCAGCAAACAATACAAACGTTAGTCCAATCAACAGAGCAAAGAGTCCAAGGCAGGTAGCAAACAATCGAGAAGCAGGTAACAGTCCTGGGTCAAACACGGTAATCCAATAGAGAAATACACGGAACGCTCAGAAATGTCAGCCGGGGCAAAACAAGACTTCGCAATGTGTGTGCGGCTTAAATAGTCCAGGTAATAAGCAGCAGGTGTGCTCGTGCAGAATCCTCTGCCGGCTGGTTGCTCCCGCTTTACAGAAAGCGGCGGTCGCACTAACGCCAATTCCCTTCACTGTCCGTGTTTTGACTTCAGCAAATCAGTTTTGGCTAATGCAAACAACGTTATTATTTTTCATAAGTCCAACATCCAGCCGCGCAAAAAAACATGCAATCTACCTGAGCTGTGATCAATAAGGGAAGTCATCTTTCACTACTGTAATTTTGTTAAATAGAGAAAAACATTTTACGTTTAAGTAACTTCTAGCGTATTCTTAAGCTTTGACCTTATTCTTGAAACACAAAATGACCAATAAAAAAAGTGCAGCCCACATTAAATTTAATAAGTTGTCTTCACACACACAACCTGATCCGTATTCGAGAGGGGGATGAGTGGAAAACAGCTTTCTCCACAGCCTCTGGGCACTATAAATATCAGCTTATGCCGTTCAGGCTTGTCAATAGTCCCTCCGTGTTCCAGGCCTTCATTAACAATGTCTTCCATGACATACTCAACAGTTGGGTCATAGTATACATCGATTACATTCTCATTTATTCAGACTCTCTTCAAGCACACATCTGTTTATCCTGGTCACTGGCTGTGGACAATGCATTCCTGCACTTAAGGTAACGATTCACTACGGCCCCCATTTTTCATCATCCAGACCCTGAACGTGAATTTGTCTTGGAGATACTTGCTTCCAGCACGGGCATCTATCCAGCACGGGAGCTATCCTCTCCCAACGCCACAGTGATCCATCCAAACTCTTTCCATGTGCATATTTCTCTCACAAATTGAGCCAAGCAGAGCAAATTACAATGTGGGGAATTACTAGCTATGAAGGCAACATTTTTTGGAGTGGAGACATTGGCTTGAGGGATCAAAATTCCCGTTCACAGTGTTGACTGATCATCACAATTTGGAATATCTTCGCACCGCCAAAAGGATGAACCACAGGCAGGCAAGGTGGGCATTGTTCTTCACCTGGTTCCAGTTCACTGTAACCCACCGCCCAGGGTCCAAGAATACTAAAGCAGATACTTTATCCCATCAGTTTGAGTCTGCTTATTAACCTCTCTCTCCTTATCCCATCCTACCATCCACTCTCATCATAGCTCCAGTTCAATGGGACATGGCAGAAATAGTTGAGGCTTAAAAATCTGAACCACCTCTTACGAATGTCCACCTTACAAGACAAGACCTATGTTCCCTCAGCCCTTCATAAACAGGTCATTCAGCATGTCCACAACCAGCTCAGCTCCAGCCACCCAGGCATGACTGCATCCATCCAACTTATCACCAACAAGTTCTGGTGGCCCACGCTTCAGGCAGATACCATCTCATATGTCCAGCACAGTATCATCTGTAATACCTCCAGACAGATGCCCGAAGGCTTGCTCCAACCCTACCTATCCCTCAATGGCCATGTTCACACATTGCAATAGATTTCATCACCGACCTACCTAATTCCATGGGCAACACTAGAGGTCGACCGATAATGGATTTTGCAGATACCGATAGCTAGGATGGACCACACTGGCCGATAACGATTACTTAACCGATAGTTTTTAAAAATGGATACTGAACAAAAACTAAAATAGTTATTCATTAAAAAAACAGTACTGAACCATACTACTACTAGTAGTAGTAATAATCATAATAGTAAAAGTAAATGTTGAAATTAACACACTCTAACAAGGAACAATACTTGCACAGTTTTCATTAATCTTAATGTTACAAATGGACTTATTTTAAAGTGTTACCATTTCAACAGTCATGCTTAAAGATGCACATCTTTAAATATATACACAAAGGCCATAGCATTAAAATTATATACATATGGATATTGTATGTATACTCTCACACTTTAACTGCTTCTATTCTTGAACACTTGATGATTATCTAATTAAAATAAAAGCGCAGCGCTGAGTCTAGGAGAACTCACCGGTATCACACATACTCGGACGTGTCGCGTTCAACTCAAGCAGCGGTCTAAAACAGTTTATTTAATTACCAAACAGACACAAGTTTACTAGTCGCCCAGAGTGAAGATTTAGTCGCATATGTGAGTGATTTACTCGCAATGTAGAGGGTTGATACATATGGATAGTGTATGTATACTCTCACACTTTAACTTCTTCTATTCTTGAACGCTTGATGATTATCTAATTAAAATAAAAGCGCAGCGCTGAGTCTAGGAGAACTCACCGGTATCACACATACTCGGACGTGTCGCGTTCAACTCAAGCAGCGGTCTAAAACAGTTTATTTAATTACCAAACAGACACAAGTTTACTTCAATAATGAACAATAAGGCATAGATGAGTTTGAAGTTCAGTGTTTAAAAATCGGAGCAAACGGAAAGAGAAAGCGTGATCTATATCAGTGTTTCCCAACCTTTTTTTAGTCGCGGCACCTTCAGTGTTTTTCTTCTTTTACAGTGGGGTCATTTTGGTGCAGTAGCACGAGATAGCTTGATTTCAAACTTTGAATTGAATAAAAAATGACAAGCAGTCAGTAATAAAATAAGAACAAAGAAATGAATAATGATAGCACAAATAAAAAATAACGACAGGCCTTCGAATTAAATAAATAGCTTTTTAGTTTTTCAGCTAGGTCTAACAGTAGGGTTAAGATATGGATATTATATAATAGATGCTTTTTTGAACATTTTAGCAATTTCAAAATATTAAAAAAAAATTTTTACACAGCACCCCTGCTCTCGACAGACGGCACCGCGGTTGGGAAACACTGATCTATACTATAGATCTATAATATAGATCGAGCTTTCTCTTTCTGTTTTCTCTTTCCGTTTTTTTTTCCGTTCTCTTTCTCATCTTTTGCGAGCTGTCAGAAGACAGAAAGAGTGTGCTGACCGTCGTCGACACCCTACCCCCCGAATATACTCCTGGCCTGTGGGTCTGGCTCTCCACACGTAACCTTAGTCTCCGGCTACCCTGCTGCAAACTCAGTCCCAGGTACATGGTTTCATTCAAAATCATCCGACAAATTACGCCTGTTTCATATCGTTTAGCATTACCACCAGAATATTGTATCTCACCCACCTTTCATGTCTCACTACTTAAAGCCACTGGTGCTCCAAGAGGGGTGGACCACCTAGAGGAGGCTTACCAGGTGCGAGAAAACCTGAATTCCCGACACAGGGGAAGAATTCTTCAGTATCTCGTGGACTGGGAGGGGTATGGACCGGAGGAGCGGTCTCGGGTAAATTCTGAGGACATCCTCGACCCCTCACTTATTATCCGGACTATCTAAGCTGCACACAAACACATTGCGAAGTCTGTATTGCCCCGGCTGACATTGCTGAGGATTCTCTGTATTTCTCAATTGGATTACTGTGTTTTACACTGGACTGTTACCTGTTTCTCGATTGTTTGCTGCCTGCCTTGGACTCTTTGCTCTGTTGCTTGGACTAACGTTTGTAATGTTTGCTGCCTGCCGCAACCTTTCTCCTGTTCACTGACGCTACCATTGTCTTGCCTCTGATTTCCCTGTTTGCGATTGAACCCTGCCTGTCTGACTTCTTCTATTCAATAAAGCTGCTCATGGATACTCACTCCGTTGATCCCTCGTTACACGTTGGATCACATAATGTTTCCATTAGAACTGTTATTTACTTTGGCTCTTAATATAGTAGTGTATAGAACAAATAAATATATGTGATAACTCAAAAGTTGGAGGGTTAGTGCCATATAGAGCCAGCCAGGAACAGAAACACTGCTTGAAATTCCATCACAGTTGCTCTAAAGCTCTTTGAATGATTTTTCGCTTTTAGGTGATGGACGTATTCCACATGGACTTCGTCAGTGCTTTAGTGTTGGATGAGGATGGAACTGGAGTGGATACAGAGGACTTTTTTCAGACCTTAAAAGGCAACACTGTCCTCATGGTCTTAAGGAAAGGACAGAAGTGGGCTCCACAGCAGGTCAGTGTTTTCATCTGAGGTGATATTAACAGCACACAGACATATTTGTTGAAAACGACTGTAACATTTGCAACAAATTTTGTGTAGGTGGAGATAATAATAATAATACCTTTGAGATAGCGAGATGTGTTCATTAGACCTTACCTAGGGGTGTTTGTGACACATGGAAAGAAGGCAAAAGAGCAATACATAAGTTTATTTACAGGCTATAGGTTTGAATACTCCAATACTAAATACAGCACTGAATACATCTGCCTAATTAAATTTAGCATGAACATAAGCAGAGGTGATACAGTATTTGAGGTCTGCCCTAGTAGCCATTCCAATATAGAGTGCTTTATCAAAGCACTCTGTTTAAGCAGGGGAATAATAAATAATCAATTTGTTATTTCTATGATAGCAATATGGTTTTTTAATCATCCTTGTCTGAGTAAGATTACAATATACCAGTCTGAGAATAATGCATCTTCATATTCTCTTAAAATTTTCTTGGGTTGTGTTTATTTTATCAGCTTTCTCTTTATGTGCTCACATTATTGCTTTCAGTTCCCTTTCAGTCGGTCACTCCGAGTCACGTCGGTGACCGAGGAATTGGGATATCGCTTCGATAGACCAATCTACTTCGAGTGTAAACTAAACGAGCCAATGCACATTGGCATGCAATTATTGCATCCAGCTGCCGCCGATCACAGCGTGAGTATAATAAGGCAGCAGGTGCAATGCAACGGAGTCCCGTTGCCGCTGCCGCGATCTGGGGCTCGTTCTGGCGGACAGACGAGAACCACTTCCAGCAGTAGCGCGGGCGGTTTGAGGGTTACAGTGATGGCAAACCCCGCAGGGAACCAACCCTCTGGGGACCATCACTCCTCTTGCACATCCGATCCAGTGGAGCGACCCACGGAACGCACTGGGCCCTCTTCAAAGAGCGTACCAGCGATATCCAGTCGAACTCAGCATCGGAGGGAGAGCTGTCCGATGAAGATTCGAGGGTGGTCACGATCCGGAAGTTCTGAAAGAGCTCCGAACTGCCACTGATCTCGCGCTCCGAGCGACGAAGGTCACCGTGAGTTTTCTGGGTCATGCGATGTCCACGCTTGTGGTCCAGGAACGCCATCTCTGGCTGTGTCTGGCAGACATGAGTAACATCGACGAGGTTCGGTTCCATAATTCCCCTGTGTTCCAGACCGGCCTCTTCGGCGACGCAGTCGAGAGCTTTGCCCAGCAGTTCTCGGCTGCCCAAAAGCAGACTGAGGCGATCCACTGCCTCCACCCGTCCGCCGGCTGCAGCGCCCCAGCCTGCTCGTCGCTGAGGGCGGGCCCCCACGTCCGCCTCCGCTCCCGCGCCACATCCGCAGCAGCCTTCAGCAAAGCGGGGTCGTGGAGCCGGGCCGCTCCGCCTGTCCAGGCCCCCGTCAAACCTGGCGGCAAGCGGAGAAGCAAGCGGCCCTGAGACAGGCGACCCAGAGATGGAAGGATCTGCTCTTCGGGAGATGGTGAACGCACCACTCCCTCCCCCGGAGGAGGGCCGGGTGGAGAATCTTTTGTTTCGTTTTTTCCCGCCGTTGGCCTCACGGCTGACGGTACCCAAATTCTCGACAAAAGAGCAGTTTCCTTTGTCTCTGGGTCCCAGGAGGGCGACCCGTGGAACCAGGTGAGCCTTGCACCCCACACTCACACCCCTCTCCGGGCCGCTCACAAGCCGCCCAAGTTGGGTCCCTGTATTCCACCTCGCTGCCCCACTGCGGGTACGGCTGTGGTTCCGCTGGGCCCGCTTGTACGGTTTCTGGGCGCCTGGTTATCGCTACCCAGCCCGTCTCGCTGGCTTCTGCAGACTATCAGCCTCGGCTATGCGATTCAGTTTGCCCGGCGTCCCCCCAAGTTCAGCGGTATCCGCTTCCCTACAGTGAGGACGGCCGATGCCCCTGTTCTGCGGGCAGAGATCGCAGTCCTACTGGTGAAGGATGCGATAGAGCTGGTCCCTCCAGCCGATATGAGGTCGGGGTTTTACAGCCCTTACTTCATTGTACCCAAGAAAGGCGGTGGGTTACGGCCAATCTTGGATCTGCGAGTTTTGAACCGGGCCCTTCATCGGCTACCGTTCAAGATGTTGACGCAGAAACGCATCTTCGGGTGCGTCCGTCCCCGAGATTGGTTTGCAGCAATCGACCTGAAGGACGCGTACTTTCATGTGTCGATGCTCTGACACCTCAGCCTGTTGGGCCTACGGGTCAATTGGGAAAAGAGCAAACTCTCCCCGACGCAGAGGATCTCTTTTCTCAGTATGGAGTTGGATTCGGTCGAACAGACAGCACGCCTCACAGAGGAACGTGCGCGGTCGGTGCTGAACTGCTTGAATTAATTTAAGGACAGGACAGTGGTCCCACTGAAACTATTTCAGAGGCTCCTGGGGCACATGGCAGCTGCAGTGGAAGTTACACCGCTGTGGCTGCTTCATATGAAACCGCTTCAGTACTGGCTTCATGGCCGGGTCCCGAGGTGGGCATGGCAATGCGGCACTCACCAGGTCCAAGTCACCAAACCTTCACCCCGTGGTCAGACCTTGCGTTCCTCCGGGCAGGAGTGCCCCTAGAACAGGTCTCCAGGCATGCTGTGGTTTGCACGGCTGGCTCATACTCGCTCAGTCTCAGGATCAGTTGTGCGAACACAGGGATTTGGTACTTTCACACCTCCGCCTGTTGGGCCTTCGGGTCAACTGGGAAAAGAGCAAACTCTCCCCGACGAAGAGGATCTCTTTTCTCAGTATGGAGTTGGATTCGGTCGAACAGACAGCGCGCCTCACAGAGGAACGTGCGAGGTCGGTGCTAGCCTGCTTGAATACGTTCAAGGGCAGGACAGCGTTCCCACTGATACTTTTTCAGAGGCTTCTGGGGCATATGGTGGCCGCAGCAGCACTTACATCGCTCGGCTTGTTACATATGAGACCGCTCCAGCACTGGCTTTATGGCCGAGTCCCGAGGTGGGCGTGGAAGCGCGGCAC
>NW_015544133.1:406579-406949 GCF_001515605.1 Sinocyclocheilus anshuiensis | reverse complement strand
GCGTGGAAGCGCGGCACTCACCGGGTCCAAGTTACACCGGCCTGTCGCCAAACCTTCACCCCGTGGTCAGATCTTGCATTCCTCCGGGCAGGGGTGCCCCTAGAGCAGATCTCCAGGCATGCTGTGGTCTACACGGATGCCTCCACCAACATACAACATACAACGGGCATGCAGTCTCAGGGGTTTGGACAGGCCAGCAGCTGCACTGGCACATCAAGAGTTGTTGGTTGTTGGCAGTGCACCTTGCCTTGAACCGTCTCAAAGGGCGCTTACGAGGCAAGCACGTGCTGGTCCGAACGGACAACACAGCGACCATTGCGTACATCAACCGACAAGGTGGTCTACGCTCCCGTCGCATGTCGCAACTCGC
>NW_015544133.1:406313-406513 GCF_001515605.1 Sinocyclocheilus anshuiensis | reverse complement strand
GCTCCCGGGAGAATGGCGACTCCATCCCCAGACGGTCCAGCTGATTTGGAGATGTTTCGGAGCCGCTCAGGTATACCTGTTTGCTTCTCCAGAGACCTCTCACTGCCGGTTGTTCTACTCCCTGACCAAGGGAACACTCGGCACAGACACACTGGCACACAGCTGGCCGCAGGGCCTACGCAAGTATGCGTTTCACCCAG
>NW_015544133.1:404860-405865 GCF_001515605.1 Sinocyclocheilus anshuiensis | reverse complement strand
CTATTCCCTGACCGAGGGAACACTCGGCACGGACGCACTGGCACACAGCTGGCCGCGGGGCCTACGCAAGTATGTGTTTCCCCCAGTGAGCCTTCTCGCACAGACACTGTGCAAAGCCTGGGAGGACGAGGAGCGAGTTTTGCTAGTGGCGCCGTATTGGCCCACTCGGACCTGGTTACCCGAACTAGTGCTCCTCGCAACACCCCCTCCTTGGCCGATTCCTCTGAGGAAGGATCTACTGACTCAGTCAAAGTCCAGGTTGCTGCTATTGCTGCGTACCATGACCCGGTGAATGGGAAGTCGGTAGGTAAGCATGACCTCGTCATCAGGTTCCTTAGAGGGGCCAGGAGGTTGAATCCTTCCCGGCCCCCCTCTATACCCTCTTGGGACCTGTCTCTAGTGCTAAAATCACTACAGCAGGGCCCATTCGAGCCTTTGCATTCAGTTGAGCTAAAGTTTCTTTCATTGAAAACTCTGCTCCTGCTTGCACTGGCCTCCATCAAGAGGGTAGGGGAGCTGCATGCATTTTCGGTTGACAATTCGTGCCTAGAGTTTGGGCCGGCTGACTCACAGGTAATCCTGAGGCCCCGGCCCGGCTACGTGCCCAAGTTTCCTTCAAAGACCAAGTGGTGAACCTGCAAGCGTTGCCCCTGGAGGAGGCAGACCCAGCCCTGGAAGCTTTGCTCTGTCAAGTCAAGTCAAGTCAAGTCAAGTCACCTTTATTTATATAGCGCTTTTAACAATACAGATTGTGTCAAAGCAACTGAACAGCATTAATTAGGAAAACAGTGTGTCAATAATGCAAAATGACAATAGTAAACACTAATTTATGCATCCGTTTAGGTGTATATGGAGAAACTGGAGGTGATTATAACCCTCTTGGACAGGCAGAAGTCTGCCGGGGAACACGGGCTCTAAGGCTATACCGTGGATTATACACATACGAAACCCGCTTAGGTCTCAATATGGAACCCGTCCTTCCACGGTTCCCGCGGATTCATCATG
>NW_015544133.1:402405-403367 GCF_001515605.1 Sinocyclocheilus anshuiensis | reverse complement strand
TCAGGCTGCGAGCTCACTCAACTAGAAGTGTTGCATCCTCCTGGGCGCTGGCTCGTGGCACCGCACTGACAGATATTCGTAGAGCTGCGGGCTGGGCAACCCCCAACACAATCGCAGTAGATTCTATAGCCTCCGTGTGGAGCCGGTATCCTCCTGTGTTCTCACCTCAAATGGGTAGTGGCACCGAGAGGCCCCGGTTAGTGTTGGCTTGCTAAAAACTGCTCTAGGGTGTCCGTACAGTAGACCCTGTGGAGATCCTCCATCACCCTCGGCAGCGGACGCAGCGGAACGTCCGGCGCCGGGCCTTCACGATGAATCCACGGGAACCGTGGAAGGCCGGGTTCCATATTGAGACCTCTGACAGGGAACGAGGGTTACCATACGTAACCGAGACGTTTCTTTAGCATAGCTCCCACCTATTGAGATTATATTGAGGTTATAGCACTGCTTAATAATTTTGGTCTACTGGCACAACATCATGCCTAGTATTAACCATAATTATAGTCAGGGGTGCACATAAGTGGTCCGCAGGTGCAACCAAAATAAGAAATGCGCTGTGTAAATTAGTACAGAGCGCACGTTTGCGTACCGACATGGTTGACAAGCTGTTAATGCACAATTACCATTTTAGATCGACCAACTGTACTGTATTAGATTTCTATTCAAACTGAAAGCATAAATGTAGGCTACCCGCTATCGTTTTCAAAGCACAATGCAAAACTGTGATATTTCATTCACTGACGCCAAAGAGTACTCTTTGCTGATGCTCTACAACAGTGATGTTCGGTTCTTGAACGAATCGTTCTTTTGAGCCGGTTCTCAGGAAGTAACCGTTTTAGCCGGTTCACAAATCGAACTGAATCTAACTTTAGTTCCGGGTTGATGACGCAGGACGCACAGCCGAAGTAGCACGTCCAACTCAAAAAGAACCGATTGAGCCGGTTCAACCAACTGTCGAAGTT
>NW_015544133.1:385534-401749 GCF_001515605.1 Sinocyclocheilus anshuiensis | reverse complement strand
AACAACAAGTTGCGTAATTAGTGACAACCCCTATAAAAGACAGCTGTGACAAATGTTTGTCTCAGTGCAATGGCTTATCTTGCGTTATTGGAAGACTTGGCAAACAATGCTCCGCAGAGAACGAGTTTTCAAAGACCGTGAGAGCACAGAGAGCACAGAATGGCTTCTCAGTCGGTACTAGTGATGTTTGGTTCTTGAACGAATCGTTCGGTTCTCAGGGTTCTCAGGAAGTAACCGGTCGAGCCGGTTCACAAATTGAACTGAATCGAACATTAGTCATGGTTGACAGCTGTTAATGCACAATTACCATTTTAGATCGACCAACTGTACTGTATTAGATTTCTATTCAAACTGAAAGCATAAATGTAGGCTACCCGCTATCGTTTTCAAAGCACAATGCAAAACTGTGATATTTCATTCACTGACGCCAATTTGCTGATGTTGCTGATGCTCTACAACAGTGATGTTCGGTTCTTGAACGAATCGTTCTTTTGAGCCGGTGTAACCGTTTTAACCGGTCGAGCCGGTTCACAAATCGAACTGAATCGAACTTGAATCTTTTTGAGCCGGTTCAATGAGCCGATCTATCCGAAAAGAACCGGCTCGCGGAAATGAATCCGAGGACTCAACAAGAACCGAATGAGCCGTGGCGAAGTTTGCCGAGGATTACCGAAGATTCTGATGAGTGAGTTGACAATACTGTGCAAGCCTGAGGCGCGTACTGGAAATATCCTTATTATGACTGTTATTAAAACCTGCAAAAACCTTTCTGTTGAGTGATGTAAATAAATTTTGCAATAGTTTATTGTGCATGCATATATTTAAAGTTGCTTAAGCGAAATCAAGGAGTTTATAAGACTATAGTGTAGAATATAAGGCGTTTTTCACTTCCAGCCTTCATGAACAATAATATATAGATTATAAGTGATTAAATACAAGATTAATAGTAGTTATTAAGATTGATGTTGTTTGGAATTGGTAAAATGTGCTTGGAAAAAAATATAATCAGAATATCAACTTACATAATAATTATGCATGAACTGTATTTTTCCTCTTCTGCTGCCGAGGTAATGCAAGAAATGTTGTGAATGAGAATCAATCAGAATTTAGCAGCCTCTTCTCTGATTGGCTGGAATTATGGCATATTGTAACACTGGGTTGTGTTGAGAAAGCCAGCCGTTGGCATTTAGAGAGCACTGAGGGCAGGCATCAAGGGAGCAAGCTACTGAAACGTTGCACGCGCAAAAGAGAAGGTCTGCACAAATCCAAAAACGTATTTTAAATGCAAAATTGATTTTCATGCGCTCGAAATACTTTTTTCTTTGCGAAACGAACATTATCTCAACAAAACTCAGATCACACGTGTGCAAAATGCACTTTTGTGCGCTCAAAATATGATCTTTTGCACGCAGAATTGTGGCAGAGATCTAAGCCTATAATGGCACGGGCGCACCGTTTTGTTTACTACACACATACAAAATCACGGATGATGCTCACACAATATATATCTCGATGCTCGCGGTGTTTTCAGCTTATGCCGTCTCACTATATGATGATATGAACACGAATGTCATCTCCAGCTGCTCTGAGAGTCACTTCATTAGCATTTTACCGTTTCACTTGAGAAAACTACCGTCATATCACATACACAGCAACTGTATTTAAAAAAGGACCCTATACAAAAAAAAAGAATAGGTTTAAAATACAGGCATGTGGTTCTTAATTTCTTTTTATTCACCATTTGTAAACTCATGTTTACTGTTCATTTGTTAGAAATATCAATAGCATTTGTATTAAAACTATATTCACTGAATGTAATCAAAAAATCGAGAATCGAATCGAATCGAGAGCTTGCAAATCGAAATCGAATCGAATTGGGACATCTGAATCGATACCCAGCCCTACCTGAGAGTCCTTTCTATTCTCAGCTTATTTACCTATTTCTCATGAAAAAAAGTAATGTGTCAGGCAGTGAGTCGAAGGTGAAGGAGGTTTGAAATGTTCATGCAACCATGTGATAAGTCTAGTCTAAGTCAGTTGGCTTTAGAAAGCCAGTGTTACAAGACTCAGAATTACTCAAACTAAGATGCTGCATTATCTAAAACACATTGCTAAGCAAAATATAGAATTTAGTTGTCAACACATGCATAAAGGACACATTATTTTTCCTTTTTCAGAGACACCTTCCAGATCAGAAGAAAGTAGAAAGGGTAAGTGTGAAGAATGGAGTGAACCTCCTTAAAGCATATCATGTCAAGTGATTTTTATTGTCATTTCTCTCGTGTATTGCGAGAAAAAAAAAAAACACGGACTCTGGGAGTACAGTGCAGAAACATTTAACATATAGGCTCTTTTCCAAAGCCTGCATTAGTTAGATTCCTTTCTCTCTTCTGCCTCCTAAGAAACCTTTTTAAAGGTTATGGTACATCACAAGTGATCAATCTGGAATGCTCTACATAGGCAGCATCTCAGTCATGTGACCTTTGCATGTTCCTAGGCAACCAGCGCATGCTCCTCAGGAACAGATCAAGGTTTTCATATTGAATTTCAGACATGACATGGATGAAACCGTTTATGATTTTGTGAATCATCTTTGTGATAATAGACCAGATCAAAAATTAAAATCAAAGAGTAGCACAGAGAACACAGAGTTAAGGCCTGAGGTTAATCACTGCCCTTGAACAAACAAACAAACAAAAAAATAGATACAGCACAGATATATTGGTGGCAAATGTTGTTATTGTTTGAATATATTGTTCAGATACTTATATTTATAAATAATACTCATCTTGACGCCATCCCAGCAAAGGATATATTCAATGGTTCCATAGAAATTTTCTTAGGAGACAGAATATTTTAGATACCTACCTTTTGGAACGACCTTTACATAGTGCACATACAGTGCCTTAGAATCCTGCCTCTGAAAGCAGCTCACTTTTGGAACAGATCCATATTGTAACGGGGCTGACGAGACGTGAGACGTGTGGATCCATCTGCAGGCTTTATTAAAGAGACGTGGTAAACAGGCAGGGTCAAACAATGGCAAACAGGTATATGGCGGGCAAAACACAAGAATAGTCCCAGGGCTAGCGTAGGTCACCGATCGGCAGACAGAATCACAGGGGCGAGACGAGAGGGAAAAATCCAGAAAAACAGGCAAAGATCAGAAACCGTGAAAACAGGCAAGGCAAGGCAAAAACAAGGAAAACTCAGAGACTCGGAATGGGGTACGGGCTAAACAATACTCAGCCGAGAAAGGTGGTTAGAGTGGGTGTTATATAGTGAGTGAGGTGATTAGAAACAGCTGTGTGCAATGAGTGCAATCAGTGCAGTGTGCAAATCGTGCAAAGAATGATGGGATATGTAGTCCGGGGTGCTATGCAACAGTTTGTGTTGTGCGAGAGTCAATGTAATGGAAAGGGTGACCTCTGGTGGTGAATAAACGGAAGTCCATGGACCGAATTCGTGACACATATTATTTACTTACAAGACCAAAAATTATTTCTCATAATAATACTGGACCAACTTCCTTCACAATACTGGTTACTCTTTTTAAGACACTTTCATGCCAAATGCGAAAAAGTTAACGAATCACAGACAACTGGTCATTTTTCAAAATGAATATGCGTCATGATGATAGAAAAGCAAATTTATCGCAAGAGAAACTATAAATATAGATATAGAACAGGGATGGGAAACATTGGTCCTGGAGAGCCAATGTAGAGTTTAGTTCCATTCCTAATCAAACACACCTGTCTGTAAAAAAAAACTCTGGACAACAGTGGTCCTCCAAGAACAGAGTTGCCCATCCCTGATATAGAACATGCATTTTGACTGTCTCTAAGAACACTCTTTATATATATGTAGTAGTAGTACCTACTCTGGCAAATCTGTCTAGCATGGCAGCGAACCCCTTAAAGCCTATGTTTTCGCCAAATTCAAGAATTGCCAATAAATGTATTTTCAAAAGTGGTCCTGACTGAACTAAATGCTAGGGAATACAACCAAGACCTAACAAAGTACAATGGGATTCAAGGGCTAAATGAAGGAAACAAGGAACACCTGGAGACAATCAAGGAACTAATCAACAAATAAACTACAACCTGACTACAACATTTAAAAAAGGAAGCTAACAGACCAAAATTTCATCATAAAAGTCCCCCGCCCACCCCCCCTATCCTTTTCCAAAATGTACAACATTTAAGTAAAATCTTGTTTTTTTCTCTCTCTCCATATCCTTACTACACAGAAACATAATACCAAGAGTGGTCCTGGATGTGGCTGGAAAAAGCCAAGGAAAGACGTTGCCAAACTGACCATTGATCTTTACAAAAACCACCCACAGGATTTTATTGGCTGCCTAAATGTGCATGCAACCTTGTATGGAATGTACTCTGTTTCATATGATTTGCAGTGCTATAAGGCAAAAAGAATGCTAAGGTAAGTGTGTTTGTGCATGTGTGTCATTAGAAGCTCTAGTCTGTAGTTTAAGATAGGGAGAGAAAGAAATAATATAATAATATAACAATTAAAGTATGTAAGCCAGCACAGGCCATTGGCCAGGACTCCCTGGAAGAAGAGATTTTTTTTTTTATGTCAATGGAACCTTCCTGGAAAAATAAAGCATAAATAAATGAGATAATATCAACATTAACAAAAACACTTTATCGAGATCGCTATTTTATTCATGATTGCAACAGTAGTTCGAGCTGCCAAACAAACTTGTGAGATCAATTAATTAAAATAAATGTAAACTAAAAACATTTAACCAAACTAAATTCATAATGTTAAAAAGTTATTCTATCACTTATAATCATTTCATGTTGTTTTTGTACCTATTCACTCATCTGGTATATAAATACAGTCTTGTACAAAGTGTATGTATAAAGTGCAGTCAATAATAAATTATACAAAACTACAGATCATAAATTATTTTTGAAAAAGGTAATTTACATTAATATATTATAGAAAGTAAACATAAAAGGCTTATGTCTTACTGATCTTCCTTTCTCTCCGCTAAAAGGGAAGCCTTAAAATGGACTCTCTTCACTATGCAGACTACTGGCCATGTTTTAGTAGGAACTTCATGTTATATTCAGCATCTTATTGATGAGGACGAGAAAATGGAGGCACAACTGATATCGCCTGCATGTATCATCAAGCAGTTAGAACATTAAATTATGGTGTTTCACGGCTTGGGCAAACTTACAAGAGAGCACTGCTTGTAGACTTAATGCTTGATAAGAAGCATATTTGTGAGTTATTTCCTTCTGTGCGAACAGTAAAATGTACAGTTAAACTGTGCTTATAATTTTATATTTTTCTCCTGATATCTCCTGTATTTACATACAAGTTCTTAATTAAACATTTCATGTGTTAAAATTAGAGTTGTCAAAGTTAACGATGTTAACACATAAATAACTAAACGTTTCATGTTATTTAATTTAATTTGGCTTTAAATTATAATTGCCATCGTCTCAGAATTGTTAACCCAACTCTTGCGTATACTGTGTTTTATTTTGTTGCATTTAAAAAGTAATGAATCTAACAATGTAACTAAACTACAATAAATCAATATATTAGTTGTTTAATTGTTTTAGTCAATTGACAGCCCTATTAAAACTTTTTAACCTTTTCACCTTGTTAATCTTTGTCTAAAATTGCAGAGAATATTGCATGTTCTTTAACAATGTTAACAGAATAAAATTACTTTTGTGTGTACAATCTACAAATCCCCCACAATGCAGAATAAAATTGCACAGCAATGAAGGGGTAAACTCTAAAACATCTAGAGTGCAAAATCAACTCACCAACTCACACACGCGTGGGCACACACTTGTACACACACACACACACACCTATGAACTGGTGTGACTGTAACACTGCAACTATGTAAAATAAAATCAATAATTCAACTACAATGCAGTAAAAAAGTGGACAGCAAGGAAGGTGTTACACTTTAAAACATCAAGAGTATAAAACAGATACATCCACTCACACTTACTTACACACTCTCACAGACACACACATACAGAATTATACATACTCAAATGAATTGGTATGGCTATAACCATATAGCCAAAATGAGTCAGAAGACTGAAATAAGAGGTTAAAATCAGATCAGACCCAGAAGGATTAAGCTCTGATAAAGCATTCCTGTTAATTTTTGTCACATTTTTATAGAGTTTTAATGTTTTGTGTAACAAAATGCTTTCTGTGTTCAGGTTTGAATGTAGTAATAATAATGCAAAAACCTACACTTCAGATCAACATTTAAAACAAAACAAAAAGAAATATATATATAAACCTTGACAAAAAGAAGTCTTTGAGAATGCCTTAATATACATTTAAGTCTTTGAGAATGCCTTATATACATTTAAATCCACAACCTAATAAAAGTAAACAATTATGTATAAAACAACTAGGGAATTCACAAGCCTCTCTATAGAGCCCTATACAGGAATGTAGTGGTTACGCCATGAAATTACAGGTTTTTCTTTTTTGGCTCTCACCAGGAGGTGCTATTCTGCCTTCAAAATTGGATTTTAAAGGCCTAGTCTTTATTTTAATCTGAAATACTGCATTAATTGAAAATTAATTTGAAAAAATGTTGTACTATTTTCAATGGGAAAAATTGATCATAATTATTGCATAGATATTAATTAGTACTATGAAATTCTCTCAAAATACAAAAGAAAAAATATTATTGAACACAAATATATTAGATTGATTTTACTAAAGAAAAAAAAAGTTACATTTCATGTGTCCGGTCACTTTTGACCGTGAAGACCATGAGTGTGACCCCCAAATGAGGAGCGCACAGCAACTGACCTGGCTCTGCGTGCTTCAAAGGCCACTGCACAGGCAATTGGCAAGGCCATGGCCAACCTGGTGGTGCTGGAACACCAACTTTGGTTGAACTTAACAAAGTTCAACCAAACTTCGTTAAGTCTTCGATGGTCTTATTATGGAAAGATACTAACCTCTGTGGCTCTACTATTAGAGAAAACATACTGGTCAACTTGGATCACATGTGCCTTAATGTTTTAATTACATATTTTAAATAGCAAATTCTGGACATCATAACATATTTAAAGAATGCTGTGAATTATAATTTGCAGTTACTTTGCCAATAAGTCATGAAATACATGACTTATCAAAGTATTTTAAATAGTACATAATTGGAAAGTATTTGGTTATCTTATAACCCAGTAGTTCTCAATCCTTTCTGGGCCAGTGCCCCTCTATTCATAAACCAGGTCCCTTATTTCCCAGGGGGCAAAGAAGCCACGTGAATATATATTATATATGAATGTTAAAGAAATGCTATTAGACATTTGACATTAAAACTTTAATTAGGTAGCTTATCACAACAGAAAAAAAAAGAGTAACACAACCAAGCCCCGGCCGCCACCTCATATTTTGCGTATGCCGTAGGTGGGAATTATTTAAATGAGTGATATGTATTCTTGGAAGAAAACTCAAGACTATGATCACAGCATCTGAGGGAGTTCAGAAACAGTGCTTATAGGATAGAACAGGTATAAAAGCATAATAGGTCCCCTTGGACAAACAGCGTATGCTGTTCTGTGTCAGCCGCACCACATGGATACGCTGTTTTCGTTCAAATCAAAGCGTAAATAAACGTAGAAAACGTATCCGTGTGGTGTGGCTGATACATACAAGTAAAACAGCATATGCAGTTTACGTTCAGTGAATACTCTCCAAAATGGTGCTATGGTGACACAGAGGAGACGAATTGTTGAATAATGTTGTTATTTTTGTTTTCTTTGCATACGAAAAGTATTCTCGTCGCTTCATAAAATTCAGATTGAACCACTGATGGCAGATCAAAATAATATTCAAAAATAAAAATAATATTCAAGTAAAGTACAGATACTCAAAAAGTGTACTTAAGTACAGTACTCAAGTAAATGTACTTCGTTACTGTCCACCTCTGGGCTGTGAAGAGACTTTCAACCAGTATAACAAAAATGTTCATGAAAAACATTGCCCAATCAAAAGTGTACCTCCCAGCAGGCAATAAAACACAATGCATTTGAATTATAACGTTTGAATTTGAATTACATTTGAATGATAATTAATATGGCAACCTGTCCAACCATTAAGAAAGTCAAAATATTTTACATTCTCCATATCTAACAATTATGTCTTCATGTTTATTCTCATTGTTCATTCATGTTCATTCCAGTTTACTAAAGTTAACTAAAATGTGTTTCCCACAATTTCACTTATTCAGTTGGGTGTCAAGACAGATTGCACTTGGTAGGTCTACAAGTTTAGCCCAACACCTCTCTGTCATGTAAAATTATGTTGTGTAGCCTACCCCTAGTTATAGCTTTGCTTTTTTACTAAGCCTTTTACTTAGACTGGTGGTCTATCAGTATAGTGATTTTGTGTTGACACTTGATCAAGGATGTCTTGCTGGTTAGGCGAATTAAGAAGCAAATTAAGAGCTAGTGGAGACTGGGGACATCATGGTGAAGACCAGCCTCCACAGCACAACATTCAGCAGGGCACGTAGATATGGAACTGAACTATAGGTGTGAAAGGAAGAGCAACCAAACGAAGTTCCAAACTTATCACAAAAGTCTTGGACGATTATCTTGTGGATTTCTCACCGAAACGTGCACACTGGTTTCTTGACCGCCGGATGACGCTCATTGCACGGGACTCATGCTCCAGTGGCGAGTGTTATTATCCAGTCCCAGCACAAGGACACTTCAGTGACGTCACCTCGAGCGAGAAGGAAGCGGAGCGCTCGCTGGAAGCTGTCACACAGTAGTTGTGGCGAAAGCAAGAGAAAACCTTTCCGCACGCGCGCACCCAACTGTTGCGCTACCCGGACAAACGACACGGCAGAAAAACAACGTTATATTTATCTGACAGCAACTTCCACATACTATACGGATAATTATTCTCTATTGTTTCTGCAATGGCTGATATCATACAAAGCAACGAGCAGTCCTCATCTGACGTTGCAAATCGATTCGCCCGTAAAGGTGCTTTGAGGCAGAAAAACGTCCATGAAGTGAAAAACCACAAATTTATTGCGAGGTTTTTCAAGCAGCCGACTTTCTGCAGTCACTGCACTGACTTTATTTGGTGAGTAGATCATTTCACACACGAATTATTGCAATATTGGTATAAGTTTAAAGATTATTAGTGTTACTGTAGACCTTGCAGCTGGCCTGTTACCAGGAGTACACCTTGGAACAGATACCGGTTTAAGAATTTAGAAACTCACTGTTTCCATTTCAGCTGTGTTCAGAACGCACATGAATAAAACACATGTTTAGGGTTTATTGGACTGTAAGACAGAACTCTTGTTTCACAAGACTCACGCGCTTTAACTTGCCTTCGTAAAAGAAATGTATTTTGTAATTAAAGCTAAAGTTGCTTAAGTTTCGGATTACTGCCATATTCTGCATGCCTCACGTTTACTGGGCTTGCCATGATTTGGGCGTGATCGGTTTGTCCAGGCTTACAGTGGGGCATTTAGCTGCTCAGTCAAGTCATTGCTTCACACGTGTTGCTAGTTCATTTAGTAACCTATACAATTTAAAATAGGAATTAGGGGTTCAGATATGCAGTTCTGCTTTAATGATCAAATTTATGGCCACTGTGAAAGGGCATGCCTTTTTATGTTTTTCCTATATGTGTGCATTGATACAAATCAAACATTAGATAATATAACTGTCCATGTACTTTTTTAATTAAGGGAATGCATGTTCAGTGGAAGAGAACTGATAGCTAAAAGCCCATTAAAGGATTTAGAGAGGCAGATCTCTAATGCATTGTTTCTCTCTCTCTCTCTTTATCAGGGGGTTTGGGAAGCAAGGATTTCAGTGCCAAGGTAAGCAGCCATAGATGGATTTGCATGTCCTGCTTATTCTCTGAACAGTCACTCTTATTGATCCTAACTTAAAGAGATAATGCCGTGGTCCTCAACACAAGACATCATCTTGAAGCAGTTTCCTTTTCACTCATGAACAGCTCAGTTCAGTGCCACAGAACTAGCAAATGTTGCAGATTGTAGTTGTAGTTAGTAGTCACTGTTTGTGGTGATTGAGGCTGAAATTAGCAGGGAAAATGTGAGCTATAATGTCTCTCTTATAAGCATCTCTTAGCTGGCCTTGAGCTAAATAACTCTTGTCTTAAAGACAAAAACCCAGTAGCTGTTTGGTACCTCAGTGAAAAGCCTCACACACAGAGGGGCAGTTCATCTACGGAAGCTACTTATAAGAACCACCTATTTTGAGTAGCATGCCCTTTTAAATTGAATGGATTGTTTGTTTGTTTTTTGGAATTTTTGCCTATATTTCGCATTTAATGTGCAGTGACATTTGCTGTTGCTTTGAAAAATTTCCAGTAGGAATTTGCACGATCAGTTTCCCGTGAGGGCAAGAAAGCACCATGCAGATTTCAAAATGGTCACACAAATTTGCTACACTGACCAACAAAAAAAGCTGATTCGTTTGAAAGTGACTTATGTGTGTGTTGTTCTTAATACTTTACATCTCAACCATGTTGTCTTTTTGAATGCGCAATGTCGCTGAAATTTAAATCTGAAATTTAAATTAAATGCTAATATATAGAAGGAGCATACTATACACACAAATATGGACCTCATTTCCACCTGTATTTATCGCTGAACATTTGTGATTAGACCACCAAAAATCCATCTACCAGGTGTAAACGAGGCATTGGTATGTTAGTCCAGTTAGTCCATGTTATTTCAGTCAGTCTAAAGCTTTTACATGACATTTTAAAAGAACTCTTGCTTTAGTGTGACTGCAGTGAAACTTTTAAAGTGCATTTAAATATATAAATTTACTATTGTAACATTCTGAGCATTAAGGCCCATGTATACTGAAGTTATTTTTCCATGTTCTGCTCCAAGCCTTTACAAATATACTTTAATGAAGGTGAGTGTGAATGGTTATGTTCACTGTATACTCACTAACTAGCGGACCCTTCTGTTTGAATCAATATGAAGGCCAGAACATGAGAAAAAAATTCTAAAAGTCTTTCAAAGGCTACTGATTTTAACTGTATATACTTTGGTCAGCGTTTTGCTCAACTGATAATGACCCAGATAATTAATATATTTTAAGTCATGCAAATGATAAGGATAAGAATAAGATTATCATGAATGTATTACTCTTCTCTTGGGCCAGGTGCTGTTAGCAACCTAAGTTGCCAGTGCCCTCATAATTCTGGTGCTTTGGTTGTAGCCATCTCTAGATGTGTGGAGCATTATCCTCAGGAGTCCACATTTCACCTGAAAGCTAAGCTCTTGACATAAGATCATCAGCTGTGATTCAGCTGCCAATACTTGCTTGGCAAAACTCATTTCGATTCCATCCCCCTGCCCCTGCAGGTCTCTTTTCACATTGTTTGAATTATCAGTGTGAGTAACACTGGCAATAGCGCCAAATATTTAACTTAAAATGCAAAGAGTAACATGTGTTCTTCTGCTGCAAAAGACAGAAAGAAGGTGAGCTGCTCATTCAAGCTATTTTTCCCAGAGACATATCCAAATGACAAATGTGTATTCCATTCTGCTTGCAGGGCATCAGCCCCAATTGTCATTGGACCAGCGTTAATAGTGGTTCTGCAGATTATACAGATGGAGTCCATATGAACCATATACCAATCTTTATTTTTAAGTAAACTCAAGAGCCGTTCCCACGTCCAGACGCAGAATAAAGCTTTCATACTAAAAAGAAATTAAATCTGATGTCAAAAACACGTTTTATAACTTGGGTAAAAACTGGTTAAACTGGACATGGACTTCTGTGTTGCTTTGATGTGTTCTGATGGTTTCTTCATATTGATTACAATATTGCACTAAAGAAGCTTTCATTGGAAAGCTACTCTGTTTGTGGTGTTCTGCAGAGGTAAACTGAAAGCAAAGACAGCTTCAGGTTTAAGACAGGTGGAAAAAGATTTGTTCCAACTCTCCAATTATTAGTACTATGACATTGCTAGCAGACGTCTTTCTCAGTCCCTCTATCTCTCTCTTTCTTTTTCACTCTTATTTAAAGGTCCCATATTTTACACCTTTCTGGAGTTTTATTTTAGGTTTTGATGTCCTTAAGAATATATATTTGCGGTATAAGTACCAAAAACCATCTCAATATATTTTTACAGCTCCTTTCTCAGGAGCTCTGCTGAGAACAGGTCGATTTTGGCCTGTCTAATTAATATTCATGAGCCTCTCTTCTGATTGGCCTGTTGTTTTCTGAGTGACGCATGGCCAGGCCAACCACAGATAACTAGGGTCAGCCGACGTCACAGCGCTAGCTGGAGGAAGCAAAACAAAGGGGAAACTGGAGGCGGCCCATTCAAACCAGCGCAGATTCGGCTACATAAGGAGCTTAAAATATCATCTTGTTGTGATGTTGGGTGCCAGAATCGACATAATACAGCCTCAAATTAGAAATTTGAAGCGGTGACTGTGTAGTTCTGACGTCAACTTTTTAAGGAAGTCACAACAGTTCGTGAAAAATCACAGCTACTTTAAGCAGGCTGTGTGAATTTTACTGTGGACTGACTGTTTTGAAACGTATATGGTAGTTACATAGCACCTAGACCTCAGTTATCATGAAAAAAGCCAGGAAATTTCAGTTTTGACAATATGGGACCTTTAAGGGAACGTGGTTTTAAATAATGAGCATCAGGATTAACACAAATACTGTAAATGTATGCAGTGTATAAGGTCTATGTTTTATGAATTCTATGAACAATGAAAATTCTGTTTTGTAGGTCTGGTTTGGGTCTAGCTTTTATCTGCATCTTGGAGGGAGAACTTGTTTGCGCTCTCATTTTCTCACGTTCATGGCTGTTGCTGGTTATAAAATCAGAGCTGTTTAGCAATTGTCAAAGTAAACAAAAAAGTTAAATGCAAGAGTCTAAACCATATTTGTCAAAAACTAGATGCTTTGCTGTAATAATAGAATAGGGTGAATGTCAAATAAGTGTCCAAGATAAAGAAAAGGAAAATATCATTCTAGAAATGTAGTTTAAAATGCATGTCCTAAGTTCCTAAAAATTAATTTTTTTGTATCCGTGTTGGTTTTAATGGCTTTGAAAACTTTTACTATTTTCTCAAAAATGTGTTATAAAGTAAAAAGTTATTTTCCACACATCTGCACTGTAAAAAAATTAAGTAAAATTTACAGTAAAAAACTGGCAGCTGTGGTTGCCGGAATTTTACCGTAAAAAATACGGTAGCAACGTTTTAGGTTTTACGGTTTTAACTTAAATTTACAGTTAAATACCGTAATTTCATTAACTGATATAATGTTAATATACCAACCTATTGAAGTACTGAAATCTGTTTTGTACCTTTGTAATACATTGATAACCACCAAATGCAGGTGGTGATGAGAAAGTCACATGATGAACCAAAGCCCATCACAAGCAGCTTTTAAATAATAACATATATAGAAGGTGCACAGTGTCATTCACACAAACGCTAAACACCATCATGGTAACACACATGAAACTGAAATAATGCAATAAACATTCATTTAACAACATTAGGTGTAACACAACCCTAATATACAAAACTGATGAGAAAAAACTAAGAAGAAACATAGTTATTTCAACAAAAAAAAACATCAAATTTGAAATGTAACGCAGGGAATTCTGGGAATGACAATTTACGGTTATTCACTGTAAATTATACAGTATTTTTCCCTTCCAAAAACGGTATACTACCGTAAAATGTATGTCCAATACATGTAATGTCCAATACAGTTTTCCACCGTATAAAGTAGGGGAATTTACCGTTAACCATTTAACAGGTTTTTACTGTAGCATTTTTACAGTCTTTTACCGTTAAATTCACAGTCATTTTTTACAGTGTGGATTAGGCCTACTTAATATATTTTTCAGTATACGTATATTACAAATGTCATGAATTGTGTAAGGAATAGTTGACGACGGGCCATTGAATTATTAGAAAATAATGCACACCCGAGGCGGTGATACCGTTACACCTTGGGTGTGCATTATTTTCTGGTCAGGTTTTTGTCATTAAAACACTCTTGTGGGTAGGATTAATTTCCTATGTGTCTCATCCCACACCTCTGTTGCTAAATCCAAAACGTCATTTTAGACCTAAATGGAGACTTGAGCAGTTGATAGGAGAATGCAGTTATTAATTCAAATTCAGTTATTAGAGAGGTAGAGAGAGAGCGAGAGAGAGAGAAATCTCAAGTTATTGTTTTTAAACATTATGTTCATATTTTCATGTAATAACTTGTGTAATTCATGTGACTCACTGTGATTCAAATATTATTTTTAGTAGTCGCCTTCTTTTCAAATAGTTAGTTATTAAATCCTTGGCTCCGTAAACGCTGCAGGTGTCACAATGGTCACAGATATGAAGGTGTACCTACACCAAGCTGAGTGCTCAAAAAAAAAAAGAAACCTTTCTTGCTCACAGATAACAGAATGTCTGAGTGGGTGAGTTGTTTAGGTTGTAATTAGTCCATCTATTTCCCCAGCCTGACCCATTATTGGCCAATTTCCAGAATATTCACAAAAATGGACAGCCAAATAAGACAGTCCTAGAAAAGTGGAGTCATTGCTTCCTCTCATGTGACTTTTCCCTAGTTATCCACAATTACCCCCATCAAACGCATGCCATGCCATGCTATGCCATTGGGCTCTTGTACAACTTACAGAGCTGAAGGGAGATAAGACCGATTCTTGCCTCCCTCTGAAACTTTACCTGCCTGTGTCACTGTTTGACACTCTTACCTTAAAAAATGAGTGATTTATATACAGCTGATCTCATAATTTGAGCCAGCACTGGGTCTGAGCCAACTCCACTCTGATGACTGCTGCATTAACTGCTTTCCCATATCTATTTCATATCTGTTTATGTTTTAAATATGCATTGCATTCAGCACAGTGCACTTAGATTTCTATTCTATAGTCATGCATCCCTCTTATGTGCTCGAACTTTAGTTATGGTAGCATTTTTTTTTTTTACTTAAAGGGGTCATCGGATGCTAGATGCACTTTTACAAGTTGTTCGAACTGAAATGTGTGTTAGCAGTGTGTGTACACAACCACCCTATAATGATAAATATCCACCCATTGTTTTGTTTTTTTAATCTTCTAAAATCTTTACCCCTTTTCTCAAATCGAGCCGATCTCAGATGCCCATCTGTGTGATGTCACAAAAACAGGCCCCTCCCATGATAGTTTGATTGACAGTAGCGTTTCAGCACAGACTGGGCTGGTGTCTTACCTAGAGGTAGACCGATATGGGTTTTTAACTGGCCGATGTCGATGTCGATGCCGATATTTAGAAATCAGGGCAGCCGATATATGATACCGATGTTTTGGGCGATTTTCTTTTTTTTCCCCCTTCATCTCATAAAAGTGAGTTTGAGTAAATTATTATTGCAGGGTACAAGATAGTAATAGTAGTAGTAGTAGCCTAATTCAGAGTAATAATACATGGCTCAAAACTTAAGCACCTTCTCAAAACAGTTCTGAACCATGCTTTTTGTTTATGTTTGCTGACAGACACCAGTGTTTCCCACAGACTTGCAAATGAAAATTCATTCTCTGCCAGCAGGAGGCGCTGTTGGAGCTGGAGATATAGCGGTTTCCCCGGTAACGGCTGTAATCAAATAAGCACTGCGCTCAGTCACAAACGCTACTTTATCGGGCATTACAGGAAAGACGAAATGAAAATGACACCTTAGCTTTTCTGAAGATGGTCGGTTCTTTTCAAAAAGATACATGCATATAAAAACACCAGCGCTGCATTTTAATTTTGAAACGTGCAGTGCTCAGTTTATTCAACGAAATGGAAGTCTTTTGCAAAATCTATTTGTGGTGGTCAGTTTTGATACTGTGATGGGCCGCCACAAATAACTCAATGTATGGGAAACACTGGACACTGCTATAAGTCAAATGGCCACGTGATAACAAAAATAAAAGAGTTCACACATATTACACAGTCCGCTGCTCATAACTGCGAGTGCACTGGCCACATCGGACCTACACACACATTTCATGAGGAAAGTTAACGTGCACGTTATAATCAGCCCAGAAGTTCCGTCTGAATTGCATGTTTCTACTTTCACATGCAAATGACTTGTTGCACTTATGATATGAATATGATAACTTTCCGGCATCAATTCTAGTAGGGTAAAACGTAAT
>NW_015544133.1:384001-385409 GCF_001515605.1 Sinocyclocheilus anshuiensis | reverse complement strand
CTGAAGCATGCTTTTTGTTTATGTTTGCTGACAGACACCAGTGTTTCCCACAGACTTGCAAATGAAAATTCATTCTCTGCCAGCAGGAGGCGCTGTTGGAGCTGGAGATATAGCGGTTTCCCCGGTAACGGCTGTAATCAAATAAGCACTGCGCTCAGTCACAAACGCTACTTTATCGGGCATTACAGGAAAGACGAAATGAAAATGACACCTTAGCTTTTCTGAAGATGGTCGGTTCTTTTCAAAAAGATACATGCATATAAAAACACCAGCGCTGCATTTTAATTTTGAAACGTGCAGTGCTCAGTTTATTCAACGAAATGGAAGTCTTTTGCAAAATCTATTTGTGGTGGTCAGTTTTGATACTGTGATGGGCCGCCACAAATAACTCAATGTATGGGAAACACTGGACACTGCTATAAGTCAAATGGCCACGTGATAACAAAAATAAAAGAGTTCACACATATTACACAGTCCGCTGCTCATAACTGCGAGTGCACTGGCCACATCGGACCTACACACACATTTCATGAGGAAAGTTAACGTGCACGTTGAAAGTTATCGTGCACGCTATAATCAGCCCAGAAGTTCCGTCTGAATTGCATGTTTCTACTTTCACATGCAAATGACTTGTTGCACTTATGATATGAATATGATAACTTTCCGGCATCAATTCTAGTAGGGTAAAACGTAATTACGCTTTTGAAACGGTCTGTTTTGCGCTGCCATCATTAGCTGAAGCTTTGTGTGAACAAGAAGCGGCTGCAGGGTGTGAGTTGCTCCATCTCTCACGCAGCCAGAGAGAGATTCTCTGGCGTTCCGCAACAACGCTTAGCTGCCCACAGATGCGCCTGCCTATAAATCGGCCTAATTTGCAGCACAATCGGTCGATGCAGATTAATTAAAAAATGCCAAAAATCGGCTGATTAATCGGCCGGCCGATCAATCGGTCGACCTCTAGTCTTTCCTTAGACCCGCCTTGAGTGAGCTGTCATCAGTCCGCCATTGTTTCACCGCCGAAGCAGATGTAGACAAGAATGACTCCTAAGCGATTGAGGTGTTCTGTTGTTGGATGTAATAATGAACATAGCAGTCGTCATTTACTCCCGACATCTGAGCCGCTGAAGATGCAGTGGAGTACGTTTGTTTTTAAAGGGAATGTGCCCCCAATCTACTTAAATGCATTTATGTTCGCGCAAATCATTCGTGATCCAGCTTCACCTACAGAAGTGAGTATAAGTTTTTTTTAATGAATGAAAAGTAAACAGTCCCTCAGAGAGCAGCTCGGAAGAGAGGGGCGGGGTCAGCAGAGCTCATTAACATTTAAAGGACAATGCTACAAAATGGCTTGCTCTGAAAAGAGCTGTTTTAGACAGGGTAAAAAAGGTGTTTTTACACTACCATTGAG
>NW_015544133.1:380356-383831 GCF_001515605.1 Sinocyclocheilus anshuiensis | reverse complement strand
GTTCTGTTGTTGGATGTAATAATGAACATAGCAGTCGTCATTTACTCCCGACATCTGAGCCGCTGAAGATGCAGTGGAGTACGTTTGTTTTTAAAGGGAATGTGCCCCCAATCTACTTAAATGCATTTATGTTCGCGCAAATCATTCGTGATCCAGCTTCACCTACAGAAGTGAGTATAAGTTTTTTTTAATGAATCTTTGCAAATCGCCTTTCCTAATAATGTGCTAATTAGCAAGTTTCACGATGAATGCGGCTAAAATAAACAGTCCCTCAGAGAGCAGCTCGGAAGAGAGGGGCGGGGTCAGCAGAGCTCATTAACATTTAAAGGACAATGCTACAAAATGGCTTGCTCTGAAAAGAGCTGTTTTAGACAGGGTAAAAAAGGTGTTATTACACTACCATTGAGAAATTTTAACCAAACTATGTTACAGACTTTTCATTAAGACCCTAAAGAATCATGTGAACTTGTGGAAAATGGGCATCCGGTGACCCCTTTAATAAGGATATTTCTTAAATTGTTGCCACTCTGGTGATCTTGCTCTCTGTAGCTGGGCTTCCATCTAAACATGAAGCGAATCTTTTCAATGTTCGCAAAAAAAGGATTTTTAAATAAAATCAAACAAATGCGAAGGTACTGTCACGGTTTGTTGCAAACACGACCACAAAAACGAAGATGACGGATCAAAAATCCTTTAATACAATTCTCAGGAACTGGAACACAGGATAAACTTCAACAAAGCTTAAACGAGGCAGGACAAAGTGAACCAAAATAGAGAGAACTTAAGTACGGGCAGTAATGAGGTGCATACAGCTGAACTAAATGACAAATCAATTAACAACCATGACAACTAAGGGAAATGGTGCAAAAAAGGAAACAGTTCAAACACTGTGTGAGTGTGACAGTACGCCCCCTCCCGGAAGGCGCAACCTTGTGCTGGCAGAAGGATGGAGGCATTGGTGGAAGACAGGAACCCAGGAGAGGACTTAACAGAAAAGAGTGATCCAGGGGATGGACTTGAGTAGGAACATACAGTTGGTGATCCAGACCACAGCCAGGAATACGACCCACAGTGGTGTCGCTGGAGGGAGGAGCCATGGTGTCAATGCCACCATGGGAATGAGTGCAGGTGGTGACTAGGACAGTGCAGGAGCCCGCGGCACAGACGAAGAGCCTCCGAAAATTTCGTCTTTTTTAAATTTTTTTTTTTTTTATCTGCCATGAGTAGGAACATACAGTTGGTGATCCAGACCACAGCCAGGAATACGACCCACAGTGGTGTCGCTGGAGGGAGGAGCCATGGTGTCAATGCCACCATGGGAATGAGTGCAGGTGGTGACTAGGACAGTGCAGGAGCCCGCGGCACAGACGAAGAGCCTCCGAAAATTTCGTCTTTTTAAAATTTTTTTTTTTTTATCTGCCATCTCTTGCTATCTATAGTCGATCTGCTAATATCCATCCTGTGCACTCACTGAGCGCTCTCTTCTCCCTATCATTACTAGACACGCCCCTTACTGCTGATTGGCAGTGAGTGTGTTTTTGGGACTCGGTCCGACACTGTGGTCAAAAGCATTCAAATATTGCTTAGTGCACCTTTAAGTATCAAATTATATCTTAGAGTAACATTGTCTTTAATAACCTCTGCAGAGGTCCAGAGCCTTGATCATTGTTAAGAGCACTTTAATGTAGCATGTGGATTTTTCTGCACTGAAATGCAACTCCATATTTAAGCTGAAATCCTTCAGCCATGCATTAGGTGAGCTGCATGCCCTCAGGCTTTTAATGTTAAATCTATGTTGTTTGTTCCCTTTAGCATTAGAAAACTTTTTTTTTTTTAGAAAATATACTCAGTAAGATAAATATTTTGACAGCAATTATGTGGAAAATGTCACAGTACATTGTGGCAACGTTTCGGGGAAATCCGGAATTCTAAAGATCACAGTGGTTATTTGTTTGTGCACACAATAGGGATAGACATTTTAGTAATATTGGCTGGATGGGGGTCTTCTCTGTCCACCTTTTTGAAAGAAAGAGTGCAATATAAAGGTACTTTGTTACTGAATATTACATTTAGTAAAAAAGTCATATCATGCATGATCAGTGCCTGTAAGTATTGGCAGTGCTGGCAAAGCGTTACATTCGGAAGAGGGGGCCTATGACAAGAAGACTCTTTTATGCTGTGTTACATTTACATTCAATCCTAGAGGCATGTTTCTTGAGTCTGCAGTGTTAAAGGAAAACAGTAGTTCACCCAAAAAAATTAAATTCCATCATTTATTCAATGCCATATCATTCTAAACTGGCATGCCTTTTTTCTGTAGAACCTACAAGGCGTTATTTATCCAAGCCTTCAAAAAATGAAGGTAAAAACTCAGTACTTTGTTTAACCCTTTAACTGTCACCCGTTCCCTCTGTGGGACGCCTAAGTTTACTTCACTATATTACAATCAAATCCTAATCTAATCATGACAAACTATATATCGTTGGAAAGGTCTAAGACTCCTAAATAGATACCAATGTTTTTGTTAAAAATTATGTAGGAAAAGTAATAGATTAATTTTTGACAAGAGTGCACCTTAAAAATCTACATCCTAACAGGAGTTCTGACCTTTGTCAAAAAAAGTCTTCTTTGTTGCCTTTTTCTCTATCACACTTTAGAAATCATCAGAAATTATATATCAATTGAAAACTTTAAATCTCAAAATTCATCCTTTGAAACCCATTTTAAAATCAAACATTGCATTACCATGAAAATGGTACATCAATATCATGTTACAAAATGTTTTCGTTCATGAATTATAAAAATTTAAGTTTGGATCGTGCACTTTCACGTCTGTTCAAAAATGTGAGTGAAAGTTAAGGGGTTAATTTTTTATTTAATTTGTTTAAGGGTACACAGGCAGCATATTTAAATTCTAAGCAAACAGAAGAGCCTTATGTGAGTCTAATGTCACATCAAATGCAACAAAAACTGAGGGTAAACTAAATATCCACTTTTTTTTTTTTTTGCAACACAGAAGTGAGCTATTTTCTGTGAATGTGTGAGACTTCTGATTCATTAGCCGCTATAGATAAATAGCTAGAAGAATAACAAAGTGCAGTAAAGGTAGGGCTGGACAATAATTCAATATCAATATGTATCGCGATATAATTTTTTTCAATAACGGTGATATGATTTTTAAACACATTTCTGATATTTCGATATACATTACCAGTTTCCCATACATTGATTTATTTGTGCCGTTTGACTTCGTTGAATAAACATGAGCACTGCACGTTTCAAAATCATAACACGGCGCGGGTGTTTTATATGAATGTATCTCTGAAGGGAATTGACTGTCTTCAGAAAAGTTTCGATGGCATTTTCATTTGATCTGATAAAGTAGCATTCATGAGCGGAGCTGCTTTGATTACAGCCATTACTGGAGAAACCGCTAGTTTTATCACTCTAAAAGCGCCTCCTGCTGGCAGAGAAT
>NW_015544133.1:362697-380229 GCF_001515605.1 Sinocyclocheilus anshuiensis | reverse complement strand
AAAGTGATGATAAAGGCATTTATAATGTTACAAAAGATTTCTATTTCAGATAAATAGTGTTCATATCGATATCGGAATTATATCGTATCGACCGAAATTAAGAAATATATCGTGATATCAATTTTGGCCATATCGTCCAGCCCTAAGTAAAGGTTGAGGATAATCTCTTGACAAGTATGGTTGAAGGAGGAAATAAAATGTTACTTTGTCACAAATTCTGTTTTCGAAATATTTTAGCTTTAAGGTTTAAATTTTATCTTCGAAAAGAATGTCTGATCAAATTAATTTTAGTTAAATAATAATTTATTATATTTTCACTGTTAACAATTAACTGTTTATTGAAATGTTAATTTTATTTTTAGTTAAATGAAATTTAATTAATTAATTTACAACATAACATAACTTAGGGCTGGGCTATTTGTGCCGTTTGACTTCGTTGAATAAACATGAGCACTGCATGGGTGTTTTATATAAATGTATCTCTGAAGGGAGTTGACTGTCTTCAGAAAAGTTTCGATGGCATTTTCATTTGATCTACTATTCCATTCAGTATAATTTTTATTATTTTTTTGGGAAAGAAATTATAGAAATTAATACTTTTATTTAGCAAGGATGCTTAACATTGATCAAAAGTGATGATAAAGGCATTTATAATGTTACAAAAGATTTCTATTTCAGATAAATAGTGTTCATATCGATATCGGAATTATATCGTATCGACCGAAATTAAGAAATATATCGTGATATCAATTTTGGCCATATCGTCCAGCCCTAACATAACTTTATTTTCATCAAATGAAGTGGTTCAATACAGAGCTTCAGATTTGTATTTATTTTATTTATTTTCCCAGCAGTTTAAGCATGCTCCAAATTTGTAATTTTGCATTTCCAGCATGCTCCAAAAACGTAATTTTGGTGCATGAGTAAATTTGTTCATGTGCATTGACAGCTTCGTCATTTGTTCATGCTTAGTTCATATCTTTAACCCAGTCCTCTCTGAGAGCTTGTGCTTTTCGGATGATGCATGTGGGATCATCCAGTCATCTGTATCAGCCCTACACTTTTCTGAAAAGCAGATCACCAAATGAGAAATCACCAGGACCGACAGACCATCACATTTCAGACTCTGATATGGACATTTCACTCTAATGGATACTCTCTTTTGTGGGGGGATTAAAGGTATAAACTGTGCTTAAAAGATCAGTGGATTATGTGATTATCCCAAAAAGAGCTTTTGTCATGAATTTCATAAGCTGTATATTATTTTGAAAGACAGTCATAAAAATGTCATTATCATTAAACTGCACTCAGCACTAGATGTCATTTGCAATATTGCATTTTTCATTTGTAGCTAGTCAGATCGATTGAAGGAAACAGAAACATACTTGAAAGCATTTTTGTATGAGAGAAAATGCTAATGTGTGTCAATATGTTAAGGTTTTGTTAAAATTAATGATTTGGCTTGCCTAGGGCGGCAAATGCTGATCCTAAAGGTCAACATACATTTGATAATTATTGGCCAAAGGACTCCAGAGGAACTTCCTAAAGTTCATGGAAGTAGCACAAAATCCAGTATGAAAAAAGATTGGTTTAATTGACGAATGGTTTGTGAGATGTTTTGTTGGGGCCCTATCAGGTGAAATGAATAACATGCCTCTGAGCAAAATTAGGGATGTTCACAACGACTAAATTCAGTACCACTTAAAATTCATCAACTCTCCAAATCTGATATCAAATGCTGCTGAAAATATACCAAAACAGAACCTACATATACCTAAACAGAACACCAAGTAAAAGTAAGCCAACATATTATAACCAGGACATCAACCGTTGTTTTCTGAATTTTAAAAACATGGATAATTCAAAATGCTTTCTGTCATTTTAACAGTAAAAACAAAAATAAAATAACAATTGAAAAATAAAAATTAATAAGCAAGGTTTTAATTATTATCTTTAAGGCCTTGGAGTCTTCTCTCAATTTTTTCATTTAATATTAGCATGGTACCAAAGTACCTGTAGTTTTAACATCCCTAGTATGCTGTATTGTATATCATTTACTGTAGGGCTGGATCAATACCAACATTTTTACTTCAGTAGAATATCAAGCTGTGGTTCCTCCCTATTGATACTAAATCATTACCGTAGACAAAAAGTAAAAAGCCTAACTGATGAGATGCCATAGAAAAGTATCAACTTTTAAGTCCAAACAATATGTTTTATTTGTGCAGCAGGGCACAACATAATTACAACAATAAACTCATTAACATATAATATAGAGCACATTACATAGAATTTGAAGGATTTTAAAAAACAAATGATTACAATGCAAAATTAAGACAATGCAGCTTATATGTAGACTGCTGATTGCTGATTCTCTGTCTGTTTTAAGACTAGCCTATTTTTTTTGCCAAAAAGTACCTGACCTTCATTCACTTCCGTTAACGATTATGGAACACAATGCTATATGGTGTTATTTTAATGACAAATGTTGAGAGCGCATTATTGTAGCGCGAAAGCACATTAATACAATGCGCGAGCGCGAATCTCTCCGCTCGCGCGCGGATTTCCTTTGCTCTCGCACAAAACCGGACGCTCGCGCTCAGATACACGCTGCTCTCGCCCAGAGAGAGTGCACGCACTTAAAACGTGTCTCCTCTCACTCAAACTGTGTCCTGTGCACTCTCAAATCTCTCTGTGCTCATGCGCTATATATATTAATTTTTTAGATTTTAAAAATTAAAATTAAAAATTTTTAATTTCAGATTTCAAAGATGGATCTGTAATTTCTTTACAATTTAATACTACTTAGTCATACTATTATGAAACGGGTGTTTGGATGATTTGTAAATAACCTAGTTTAACAGTTTGGTCAAACCCTTCCGAACGATCTAAACAAACAAAAAAGCGTATGATTCTTAAAGTTCATGTGGTCATATAGGTCTATATATACAGTATATTGTGTACTTGGATTGAACGCGCTACAATAATGCGCTCTCGACATTTGTCATTAAAATAACGCCATAATGCTAAATCATGCTCTGATTCTACGTTGTGTCATTGGAGCTCTACAGCAACAACATTATAGTACACAATCTGTTGAAAAGCATTGTAATATCCGCAGTGACTTTACAGACAGTCATTCCTCACTTCTGCAGTGGAAATATCATGGAGAGTTAAGGATTAGCATTCCAGATATTCACATTGGTGCTATTGAGTTATCCAGTGAGGAAGTGATGTTTAAATGAGTGTGGGTGGGGGGGGGGTTGTTTCAGGGAAAGCCGCATTATAAATGCACAGATCAAGCAAAGCTCTGCATTAGTGTATATCACTGGTGCGTATGCCTGTGCAAACACATTAGCTGTGTAATGCATCCACTCTAAATTACTGCACAATCTGACCGTAATTGTGTATAGTTTGGGGGGGTTTGTTTTATAATATTATTTGATGGGGAATCATGGATTCTTGTCTTTTAAAGGGGAGAGAGGTGATTGGTTGGTTTTTGATGGGAGATAACAACATGATAGTAATTCAACAAATGGAGAGATGAAGGCTTTTGGCTTCCTCATAAAGCAGATCATCAAAGTAAATGTGCTCGTGTGCTTCTAGTGAACTGCAACATTATACTTCCACTGTTCATATCTCTTTGCACGTTCATTTACAAAACAGGCAGTCTCTCTCTTTCTCTCTCTGGCCCTGTTTACACCTGACATTAAGATGCATTTTGCTTGATCTAATCACAAGTGTTGAAGCAAAACATATTACCACATTATTGACATTAGTCTTTCAGAGCTGTTTGCAACTGACAAAGTTATTATGTCTGATTAACTAGCAAGTCATAACTGTTTCCCGAAATAGAAGTATTTTTGTTGCATATCCGTTGTTGGAAACACATTGGTTTAACAGTACAGAACTGTTGTTAATGACATCACACAGGTGTTGGAGTAATAACTTCTGCTAATAATTGGTTCGATACTGAATTACTGAGGGATTATTGCTGTAATTATGGAGGACTACTTCGGTATTTTTGCTCTCCATTGTTTTGATTTATTTGCAGATGTTTGATTTAGGTTCACAGGTTCCCTCTCACATAGTTTCCCCAGAGTAATAGAGCGCATTCACATGTGCTCACTCTTCAAAAACTGTCTTTTCATTCTATTGAGAAACATCAAGTTGTAGAATGATATTTGTGTATATATGAAAATAAATTTTAAATTAAATATTTTGTCATTAAGGGAAACTAATATAGACAGATATAGATCGTATTGCTTATTAAAGGGGTCATATGATGCTATTTTAAAGTTATGTGAAAACTAATACAAGTAGGTTAGTAAAAAAGACTTACTCATGTTTATGATCACTGCTGGATCAAGCCGCTGCATTGTTTTTTTTCCTGAGGTAATCCAAAGCTTCTTGAGGTGAATTCTGTCTTATTCCTCTCAGCGCGACGCGAACAGTAAAATTAAGAAAACTTGAGGTCTTGCTGCTTTGTTTATTGTTTATTTTGATTATAATATCTATAGCGCGCTCAGCGCGTGGGCGTGGTCGCATTTGTTGTAAATAAATCTTAACCAATGATTCCTAATTGCATCTACTTCTGGAAGGCCAGATAAAGTGCTTTTGCTTTCGCACTGAATCACACAGCGTCTCCCTGACATGGCTGCATCAACACTACTGCTGTTCTTGAAACCACGCCTTCTTTCTTTGCGTGCACATTTGGGCGGCATTATGCTAATATTTCCACATAGTGATGTAGACATGTGGGGGCGTGTTAGAATGAGCCGTTTTAGGTAGGCGTGGTTGACTCTTAACTTTTATAAAGAATATCTCTTTGGATTTGAGACTTTAGTCTTTGCAACTTTACAGATCTTCTTTATGCACCAAGAGCTTGTAACACTTCAAAGAGAAAGGAAAACTTGAAATCGCATCATATGACCCCTTTAAAGTCTATATCATGCTATCAAGAACCTGTGCTTCTAACCACAGGTTAAGAGCTGTTCTAACCAGACTACTTTGTGATGCTGTTTGCAGATGTTGGAAGTTGGAACTATGGTTTCGGAACCTGCGACCATAGTTGGCCAACAATGCTTTTGGGAAACACACCCCATGATGATTTTCATATCCTCAGGAATACACAGAGTTTATGTGTAATGTTTTTGCAGATGACGGAGAGACAGCTGCTGTATGCTCAGCAAATTACAAGAGACATATATTAGAAAAAGAGGTCTTTAAACCAGTGGCCTCGAGACAAATGGAAATTTATTTTGTTCTGACTTCGTAATCATAAATTTAGTCCGTTATCAGGAGACAAAAGCTTAGGTTGTTATAGTGACTCTCAGGACAGTCTTTGTATGCGTAGTCAGGGCTTTAGCCCTTCACTATGATGAAGATTCAGTGAGATGGAATTACCTTGCCAAAGCAAGCAGATGGAGAGCTCAACTGCATAGCATAGCAGTACCAAATGTATACATTCGGAAACAGTGTGGTGCTAGAATGTTATGGGGAGTTGGAGGTGGAGTATTGGGAAATACTTCAGGGCTCTAGAAAAGTAAATTAATAAACCAATAAAGGGAGCTATTAACTCCTAAAATAATTAATTGACTTTTTAGTAGACTAGTAAAATTCAGTTAAACAGACTAGGGTTTTTGTAGTTGTATTTAGTATAATTTTGTTCTAATTTGATTCATCCTTCATGTATGTTTGGTGAGCGGGCACGAAAGTCAACGAAAAGGGCAAATTGCTTTAAGGCAGTACATCACACAGTACATCAAACCAAAATAGCTTTAGTGAAGGAGTATTATTACGGACATCATGGCAGAGGCTAAGAAAGCAAAGAGAACATTGAAGGAGGAATTGAAAAGGAGAGAGTGACCATGCAAGTGGCCAGACAAGAGTAAACCTTGGTTTGGCTTTTACTTGATGGTGAGAGCTTTGTAAAATTAAAGGCTGCAATACAGACACCAAGCTGGCCTTCCTGAAGCTAGACTAGTAGGTAATATTAACTGAATGTATTGTGTTTTTGCATTTGATCTTGATATAAAAGTTCTACTGACTTGTAAGTAACTTTGCAAGTACATGTCACCTTATTCTACTAAACCCTAACCTAACAGTCAGCTAATACTCTAATAATGCTGGGAATTAGTTGACATGTAGTTGCAAAGTTGCTTACATATAGTCAACAGAATGTCTAAAGGGGACCATCAAAATAAAGTGTAACCATGGTCATATGAACATCTAGTCATAGTAAGCAGACTAATGAATGTGTTGTGTTCTTCATCATATGAAAGCATACCTTGTGCACATTTGCACGTCTGAACTTGCAGTCTGTACATGTGCCTGGAATGGCTATACTAATCCGTGTGTTTCACAAAATGTAAGCACACATCACCTTAAAAGTTCCTAGTTTATATGGATTCGGGCATTAAAAATGCAGGTGAGAAAGTACGTCAGTTGTCACTGTTTTTCACTGACTGAGCCAGATTAAAACCACTAACTCACAAGCAAGTTTGTGAGAAAGTGTGAGTCTGTTTTGTCAATCTTTTTGACTGACTCATTTAAATGAACCAGTTCATAAGAGCAGTTATTTCGTAAACCGCATATCACATCTCACGCTGTATTTCTGAATGCAGGAAACATTTGTGCAAACTCTAACGAGATGATATCTGACAGTATCTGATATGTCCTTTCCTGACTGTCACATTATTTTTTTTTTCACAATTGCTACCAGTGCATTATGGAGCCCTGGACTTAGAACTCTCGCTGAGTTTTGTCCAAACCCCTCCTTTACAGGTGGCAGGCCAAGTGTACTTTGCCTTACCAATCTGAAAAGGTGAAGCAGAAAAGCCAACATTCAGTTAATATTACCTACTAGTCTAGCTGCAGGAAGGCCAGCTTGGCGTCTGTATTGCAGCCTTTAATTTTACAAAGCTCTCACCATCAAGTAAAATCCAAACCAAGATTTGCTCTTATCCGGACACTTGCATGGTCACTCTCTCTTTTTCGATTCCTCCGTCAATGTTCTCTTTGCTTTCTTAGCCTCTGCTATGATGTCCGTACTTTTAATACTCCTTCGCTAAAGCTATGTTGGTTTGATGTACTGTGTGATGTACCGCCTTAAAGCAATTTGCCCTTTTCTTTGACTTTCGTGAAACAGAACTATGCATTCCAGCCAATAAAACACATGCTGAAAATCAAACAATGCATTTCAGGGGAGATATTCATTAGGTGAATTCATTAGGTCATTAGTCTGGTATCTATTCCAGACTAATGAACTAATGAATCTCAGCATGCAGGACCTCACTTTTGATCTCACTGCAGCCTTTTCCCAGAGGTGTGTCTGAACTGGCCATGTTCTCAGGCATGTTCTCAGGCTCTCAGGTCTGTAGTGTTAAATCTATGCTGCCTCTGCTGAATCTTCAGCAACACAGCAAAATAGATCATATTGTACCTTGGTTGTGAAGCTGTTAGTGAATCAACATCTGACTCATTTACTGAACTGCAAGTTTTCTTTTTTTTTTTTTTTCTTTTTTTTTTATTATAATTTTTTTCTCATGTCTGTTGAAATTAAGCTTTGTTGAAATGAATCTGTATTGAAATTAAGTTTCATTTCAGCATAATTGCTAATTTATTGCCATGACATATTGTCAAAGATACACATTGGCCGCAGTATTTATTCTAATAAATGTGGGAATATTCCTAATTTATAATACTGTATACTATATACAGTATATATGCACAGTTGAGTGCTTATGTTTGTATACTATTTTTTAGAATTGGCAATAAGTTTATAATTAAGAAAGAAAAATTACATTTTGGAATTTTATTACTGCCCAGATTGAAGTCTGCATGAAACGGAAATGGTGATTATCTTTCGTTCTTTATTGTAATGCAAATCTGAGTGAAATGACTTCTCAGAGAAAAAACTAAAACGAGTCTTGAATTTGTCCATTGGGAATTGGTTGGATCATTGTTGTTTGCCAGTTGCTGCAATCTCATGTAAGTGATGGGTTGCTGGAGGGGAGGGCTTATTGACCAGTCCTCGCACTGGTGCACACGTCATCACAGAAAAGATGGCATTGTGAGGGGGAGGAGAAGTTAATGTTTTTGATTAGGCTATAGATTATGAGGACACAGGAATTAAAAATGACACGACAAATCCCTGACCGTAAACTGATGCCACGTTCTATTTATGACGTACTGACACAAAGTTCAAATGACATGCAACGGTCGCTTTGTCGCGTCCAGTGTTGACAGACTTTGGGGCCGTTCACATGTCGTGCCTAAAAATGCGTGTAAAACGCCAGTCGTGCCGCTTTCTCCTTCTTTCCAGAGCGCTCGGGAGCTTGCGCTTTCGTGGCGTCTGCCGTTGCTAAGCGACTGTGACCTGCGCTCTCCGTTTCAACAAAGGATAAATGGATTTCCAGCACTGAAAATCCCTTGCAGTACCTCTGCTACAAAATTTATTTAAAATGGGTATCTGTACAGCAGTCACGTCCGGTGTCTGTGTGTGAGCAAAGAAAACGATCAGTATACTAAACATCGCACATCCTGCGATGTGATCGCAGATGCGCACATCGCGATATCGTTGCTGAGACGATATATCGTGCAGCCCTATCGGCAATATTCCATAGAAATTAGAACTGTCCATTTCGATTTTATGGTGACTTTAAGTTATTTCACATAACCAAGATAATGTAAACTTGTAAACCGAATGATTAGTGTAAAATTATTATTTTTGTGGTGAATGTGTCTCATGTTGCTTATGAATAGCAGTACTAAATGAATAAAAAATGTTATCTCTTATATTTGTACACATTATTGGAATTCTGTAGGAATTAATTTATTTAACTGACAGTTTTTTAGGGGAGAACCTGAATATTGTACTCCTCCTGACACTTTAGCTGAGGACGATAATGTGCTATGATGGGAAGTGTGGTATTTTATGGCTCATTCTTTATTAAGAGTAATCACAGCTCTGGTCGTCCAGACAGCACTGCAGCTCAAATGTGGCCCATGAGGTTGATGTAGGACGTAGGCAATCACTCTGCAGTCACCTAATTTACCATGGCTGAGGTGATTTTTTTTTACCTTGAGATGAATGTAACTCCACTCTCCTTCGATACTAATAAACTAGTCTTTGTATTTATTCTGTACTCTCTAAATTCACAGAAGTAAACTTAGTAGAATGCACTTGCACAGCATCTTATATACATCTTATAAGTTTACTTCTTAACAAGTTTATTTCTTAAATCGCTTTATTATCCAAATCGACTTACAAATACATTTTGTTTTGTGTATGTGTGCTGTAGCAGTGTAATAATGTAATTTAGAGATATTATGTGGTTTTGTGGCAGATCCTGGAAGGTTGACCTCTATAATTATCCATGATGGAGAGGTCAAGCAAAGGTAGACTGTCCTAATAAAACCAATGGGTGTTTATGAGCAGGATGTGACCCACTAAGTCACTTTTTTTTTTTTTGCCAATTTTGTCAGAAAGAGCTTTATTGACAAGTATGTTTACACACACAATGAATTTGTCTTGGTGACAGGAGCTTCCAGTGCAGAAGAAAGTACTGACATACTGCAAACATACACGATAGTGCAGACATACATAGGAATTACACAGTAGAGATGAAACATAACACTAATATAAGAAAATTAAATAATGCAATATAACTTTCAGTTTTACAAAAACAAATATTTATTTAACACAAAATTTTAATGTTAGGTGTGATTAATGATGATTAATTACAGAAATCTGTCTGATTTGAGTTTGGCATTTATTTATTTATTTATTTTTAATTGATCAACATATCTAGTATTTTTATATTTCTTAGAAATGTTATATTATATGATATATTTTTCATTTAGGGCTGCACGATATTGGAAAAAACTTTTTTTTCTGTGATATAAAAAAAATAATCAATGATTGGGGTGATTGTGTAGGTGAGTAAATCAGGTGTTCACGTGCATCTGCGTGGCTCTCACTGTGTCTACACCGGACGCAAGCGGCGCGGCATGACGCAACGCGACAAAATACAATAGAACCCATTATAATCAGTGATGCTGTGTGACTGTCTACGCTGGATGCGGCGCGACACAACAAATCCCCGACAGTAAACAGCAGTCGTGTCCGGTGAAGACACCGTGTCTGTGTGTGAGCAAAGAAAGCAATCAGTAAAAATATAACGATCAGTATACTAAACATCGCACATCCTGCGATGTGACTATCACAGATGTGCACGTCGTGATATCGATGCTGAGACGATATATCGTGCAGCCCTATTTTCATGAAGTGTTAAGTTTTCTGTACACAAGTGTGGTGTTGTCGGAGCAGATAGCCTTGTTGGCAGCACTTCGCTGTCAGGTGGGTTTGAGTCCTGGCTTGTGGACTTTTCTCATTCCCTCATGTGAAATTATGTTATTTGAACAAGAAAAATATAGGAAATTTTACAGCGATAAATTTAAATTGGTTTGTAGTCTTTAGCATGTTCTTACCGACACATTCATTTTGGCAAAACCCTATATTACACAGATAACCCAGCAGAATTTACAACAGCCAATTAAGTAAATAACAGAAAACCAATTAAGTTTGCAAGGCAAAAAAAATGCATGTTCATGTCATGATTCTTACACTTACCCAACCTACAGTATCGTTAAACCCTGCGGCATGAGCATCATCACCGTTGTGAACTCCTTTACATTTCTAATTCTAATATTATATTTCTTAAACAATTATTATATTTTATACAAATAATTCTTAAACAATTATTCAATTTTATTCAAATAATTCTTAAACAATTATTGTATTTTATACAAATAATTCTTAAACAATTATTATATTTTGAATATTTGTACTTCCAAAAAAAATTTCATTTACACAGAGCTATTTACAGTGCCCTCCAGCAATATTGGCACCCTTGGTAAATATGAGCTAAACAGGCTGTGGGTTGCTGTTAATTCTCTTCCAAGCTTTATTCTAACTCTAACCCTGCCTTAATTTAATATTTTGTGCTGAATTGCTTATAATGTTTATAATGCTATAATAATTACTGCTTTTTTCTCCTACAATGCTTAATGAGGTTGGAGAACACAGGGCAAGAGATCAGAGACCATTCTGCTGTACAGAATCTCTCCATATTCTGAACCTCCTTGACAGAATCTAGATATTATCCCTTTTTAAAAAATCTGCATTAGGGCTGTCAACCGATTAAAAATGTTAATCTAATTAATTACATGATGTGCAGACAAAACCGCGTTTTTGTCTTATTCCGAATCACTACGGTACACTTATAATAAGTACTTATATTTGGACTAATGTAGCCTGGTTGGGTTGTCACCGCTGCGGAGTAACACATACCTGCGTGAATCGCCATAGACATAAACTTAGAGAAGTAGCTCCGGTTGGAATGTTCTTCCGCGGGATGTGTGCAGTTCTGTTTATTAACCGCTAGAGTGGCAAAAGTTACATAGTGCTGCTTTAAGACGCTGTGTCAAGTTAAAAGTTGTTTTACATGCAGGGCTGCTCATCACTGTCAGTTCCAAAACAGTGTACCAATCAGAAGCCCCCGGAGGCGGGGCAAGTGTTGTGAGCTTTTGTTTACAGTAGCAAGTTGGCATGGCAACTGTTTTATTTGATGGCAACATGGCGGAGGAGGCACTTTTTAATCTTGATCTCGATTCAATGTCAATACATATGTATATACTGTATAAGGGGATACAAATCTTCTGTTGAATGCAGTTGAATGCCTTTTTTAGCACCATTTTAAACTTTTCTTGGGTTAAATTCAGTATTTGCTTGTTTTCATTAATATTCACTTGTGTGTACTTATACGAATATCATTAAAAAAAATTTAAAAGTATGTCATTTATTAACTTTTTAAATTTCACATTTAAAAAAACTAGTGTTTAATCATGTTAATCATCTAATCAATTTAAAATAATTGATTAGATTACTAAATAACTAAATAATTTAATCATCTAATTATTTATTCAAATGCAAAACTTAAAAATAAGTAAGCAGGTATGACCTGCAATACTCTAATTTTGAGAAGCTAGACTAGATACATGTATATTTATTAAAGAGCCATACAGGTACCTAGTGGGTAAACCATGGCATTACAAATAAAAAATATTTTTTTTCCGACCACAAAATGACTCTAATTTGCCTCTTTGCATTGGAATTCAAAAGCATTTTCTCTATTTTAACCTTAAATAGGCCTATTACACTAATTGTAATATAAGTAATAGAATAGGCATGGGCCGGTATGAGATTTTGACGGTATTATAACCTTAAGCAAAAATATCACGGTGTCACGGTATTGTCGTTACAGCTCTAAAATGTGTTATTTTAAAATGACTGGGTAAAAAACAACAACTTTTTTTCCGCTGAACACAATATATTTGTTTTTGAGCAACATACAGAATATTGGGAACAGTAGAATGTTTATTTTTCTTTGATTTGTTTCCTAAAAAGAAGAAAAATAAAGACTGACATCTTTATTTAACCTAAATCTGTAATTACAGTTATTTAATTTTAGTTATATAATTCATATACATATAATTTATATCATTTCCGTGCATCATGAACAGTGAGTGATCTGCCTGCTACAGTATTTTTCTCTGTGCGTCCGTCTTCAACGTCTCTGTCCTGTGTTAACGGGCGTTTACAGACTTCATATTTTCACATAAATTGCATTTTGGAAAACGATTGCATAGCAACACAGTTTGTGCAAGTCCAGAACAGAGACGAGTTGCTTGCAATAAGATAAAAAAACGGCCTGTTGCCGATCGCGTACGTTCCAGGGGAAGCTCCTTAGTTCAGCCATCCTACACAGTACACACGTGACTGACCGCTCGCTCGCACCAACTGGAGGAGGAGGGGCCGTGCTACTCTCTACACTGCACTCAACCTGAGGGTTTCTACACTTTCAGTCTTTGAGGAGACATGAAAAACAGCGCACACCGCAGGAACGGTATAACGGAAAATGTTAGTGGTTTTGAAACCGTGACATTTTCAAATCGCGGTATACCTTGAAACCGGTAATCGGCCCATGCCTATAATAGAAATATTAGAAATATTTTAAGTGGTCATTAATGGACCATAATTATTGTACAAATAGTATTTAGTACCAAATGATCTCCTCAAAATATTAAATAAATATTACTGAACTAAAATATAGAACATTTATTTAACTGAAAAAAAAAAAGTTAAGATGTATGGTCACATTCTAAGTAAGGAATACCTAAGGGTTAAATACAAGAAAAACATGTTAATGTTGCCTCTCCATTGCTCTCCATAATAAATGGAAAATATTAGCGGTTTTGAAACCGTGAAATTTTCAAATCGCGGTATACCTTGAAACCGGTAATCGGCCCATGCCTATAATAGAAATATTAGAAATATTTTAAGTGGTCATTAATGGACCATAATTATTGTACAAATAGTATTTAGTACCAAATGATCTCCTCAAAATATTAAATAAATATTACTGAACTAAAATATAGAACATTTATTTAACTGAAAAAAAAAAAGTTAAGATGTATGGTCACATTCTAAGTAAGGAATACCTAAGGGTTAAATACAAGAAAAACATGTTAATGTTGCCTCTCCATTGCTCTCCATAATAAATTGATACTGTAAATGTCATTGACGTAATAACCAATGCATAATATGCTGTAATGTTTACCAAAAGTTGCTGCAAATACCTGTACAGTGAAGTTGTCATCTATCCTGCTTAAACTCATTCAAATGTATTGACAGCGCTGGTTTGTTTGGAACTATTGAGAGCTATTAAACCACGTGACTGCGTGGCGCCATCTTTGGTGAGATCAAAGAGGCAATGTCGCAACTCTGATTTTCAATGGCTCTGGCTTTAACTGAGGCGCTACAATGAATTATGCCACATTAAGTGTGCCAAAACGGTATTTATTGTTTGAATTTCGTATTAAAACTTAGGCCCGATACTGAGCTCCTGTACTCGTACTCGTACTCGTTAAAATGCCCCGATACCACACAGTATGTGATAAGTGCCATATTCAGACAAAGAAACACCGACAACAGACAGCAGAATGGAGTTATTAGAGATTAAAGATGTCTACGAAGTATATGTATGCAATGAATATAAAACATTCAGTATTAATGCCTGTATAGCTGATTTGCGCCAGCTGGTAACAATGCATTAAGATGTTGTTCCATATCACAAGCAGGGTTGCCACTTTGGCGTGAGATTTACATGGGCAGAGTGAGAGCGTTAAATGTGTTAATAATTTTAATGCATTATTTTTTCCACAATTAACCACACCTAATTAACACGTTGAATCAACAGCCCTAATCTGCACATCTCCTGTGCTGTAGACTGTTCCTTATTTCTTGTTAACACCCCAAATGAAGCAACATATTGTATCCACATGTTTTATATTTTATAGTGTATGTATGTGTTATATATTATATTTATTTAAGACATAACTGACTACACTGATATTTCACCAAAATGAGAATATTAATTAAAACTCCACATGCTCCTCACTCAACATAGAAGTTGGTTTAAAAGTCATGAGCAGAAATGCCAAATTCTAAAAATTTCAAATTTACCATGAATGTTCAGACACTTCCCAGGTTTCACCCAGTTTGAGTGGTTTGCTATTACTGTATTACACACAAGGCTCCAGCTGATTGTCTTCACTGTGTACTGTTCACTCATATTACAACTACTGCCCATTTACACTTGCAAAAACAGGATAACTACATACCTCAGAACAAACATCATACCATATTACACACTAGTTGCAGTAGCTGTTAATGTGGTCAGGATACCACTAATACAGGAGTCCATTCAATAAAGTAAAACAACATGGTCTAGATGGTCTAGATGATTATTATGTTCATTAATCCTCTTTGTCTATGACGGTAGGTTAGGCTTACTGTGGAAAGCAGCCCCTCTTCCTCCCTCCCTAAGCAGAGATAGATATGGCTCATTTTCTCTCTCTTGCAGCACAGTAGTTATGAGGGAGTATATGGTTGGTTACATATAGCTCATTGTAATTGCTGTAGGTTTTCACATTAGCATGTCTTAAAACAGAAATAATCAATATAATCTATGCATCAGTTGCATGTAGCCATGCCTCCCGAGGTTGGCCATGATACCTCTATTGTCTTGGTCATGAGCATGCGCTTAAGGCTAAAGGGAATCTTACCAAATGCATGAACTGTTTAAACTGATAAGCTCATGCTAGGGAGGCTCGCCGGTGCAAATGACATAGCAGCCCTCTCCCTCAACCTAGCTGACATAAGCGGGCTTTTGCTGCAACTGTAAAGGCACAAGAGGCTAAGAATCTGACAGCTAAGATGAACGCAAATGCTGGCCCCATGGCCCATGATCTCATCTGAGGAGTCTGATCATGAGGGCCAGCTGTCTTATTAGGCCCTTCTCACTGAGAGCTGGTCTGGCTGAGAGGTGGGAGAGGCAGGATCAGAGCATGCCTGATCAGATGTACTGGATGTAAATGACTCATATGATTCCTAATATGAATGAAGTACAAACACGTTTGACTACTGAAAAAAAACGGGGTTTGATGGTGACTGCTGAGCATTCAGACCCCAATCCTTTTTGAGGATTCTTTGAAAGGGCCGTCAGCCCTGTTGAAAAAAATCCAACATATGCTGGCTAGGTATGTGTTGAAGCATGGCTGCTGGTTTGATCTGGTTTATGCTGGTCCTTAGCTGGTCATGAGCTGGTTATGTGCTGGTCCTAAGCAACTAGCTCCTGCTCAGGACCAGCTTAAACCAACTCAAACCAGCAGCCATGCTTCAAAATATACCTAACCAGTATATGCTGTTTTTTTTTTTTTTTTTTTTTTTTTTTTCAGAGGATTTTCAGAGGATTCTTGTCAAATGTAGTGACCACTGTCCTGGTGACCTAACATAGCTTGATTGCAGTAGACATAACAGAGGTTGTGAACCAGGAGATAAGCCAAATCTGACAGGCATGTGCAAAATGAATGTTTATGGCCTCAGTCAGACTCTTTACTATTTGTAGATCCACAGGCAATTTTCACTTTTTCTTAGCTCTCATTGCAACCTGGAAAGCTTTTCAACCGACTCATGGGTGATTTCAACAGTGTCTGGAATTTCGCTTTTTGTTTACAAGCAGACTTCATCTTTAAAGGGAAACATCTTCAGAGACCTGCCGGACACAGAGGAAAATATTGGAGAAAGGGATTTAGATGTTCCTCTCAGTGGAGACAGTCTTTAAAGGTTTGAGGATCCTCAACCATCTAGACAACTGGTTGATGTGTACAAATTCAAAAATTGTCACTAACACATAGTTCTGGTTATAAAGCAAAAGGTCACTAGATCTACAGTAGATCTTTACCAATCCCAACCCAGACAGGTTTTTAAAAATGAGACTGAACTCATTATCAATGATTGTGATATCTACTTGTCTTTCCAACTTCTGCTCCAGCAGGAAGGTTTAGTTTCAGACTTACCTTTGCCTACTTGACCTAATAGCATGTGTGGCTGAGGATACACCTCAGACTCTGCTCATGTCACCAAAAAGATCTTGCAGTAAAAGTGCCATATAGTGGTGTTGGAAACTTCACATGGAGGTGATCCAGTTAATTTGTTATCATACTCAAGTACTTTAAACTGTCATTTAAAGTACTGTATTTAGCACTTTAAACCTCAGAGATATACAGACCTAGCAGTTGGAGAAGGCTCTGGATGCTCTACTAGTTGGACCTGCTTGAGTAGTCAGAAGTGACACAAATAAATAGACAGAACAAAACTGAGTGCTGACCTCCAGTTAAGCCAGTCAGAGTTTGAAAATAGAGGAGCGTAATTTGATGATTACGGCATGTGTCTTTATGGGAGCTAAGTGACACTCTTGTGCAGGGAATTGTGGGATTGATAGTGAAGCAAAGCAAGCAGTAAGAGTGTCAGAAATGAAATTCAGTTCTCCGACATATTCTGCGTTTGCACTTTGGATGAGTCCCGGCTCATGGTCTGTTGCAATCACACCCCCCTTCTCTGTCTCTCTCTCTCTCTCCCACTTTTGGCGCTTTTCCACTGCGTGGTACGACTCGGCTCGGTACGGCTCAGTACGGCATGGCATGGTACGGCTCGGCACGGTTTGCGTTTCCACTGCAGTTCAGTACCGCTTTAGAGTGGGCGGTATTATTCACATGCCGTTATAGTTGCGCCGCCTCTACTACCACGACTCCTAAAAAAAACTTTTTCATTCCGCATCGCCCCATCAAGCTCTCGCTGGATCCGCTCCTCTGCTATCAACGAAAAGAACGTCTGTACTTCCGCAACAGACAACAAAACTTTTTGGTTGTTAAAAAAAAGGTGCGCTCGTTCAAAACAGTTGAGTTCGATCCTTCGCTGGCTGTGCTGATTTAAATCTAGCGGTTCTTTTGTGTTTGTGTCGCAAGTTCAGTGACGCAGGCAGTGACGATTCTCTCTGGCCAATCCGTGATCAGCAGAGTTTACACGTCACGTTTTGGTAACTGTACGGTTCACTTGGAACCCCA
>NW_015544133.1:353739-358465 GCF_001515605.1 Sinocyclocheilus anshuiensis | reverse complement strand
CCGCCTCTACTACCACGACTCCTAAAAAAAACTTTTTCATTCTGCGTCGCCCCATCAAGCTCTCGCTGGAACGTCTGTACTTCCGCAACAGACAACAAAACTTTTTGGTTGTTAAAAAAAAGGTGCGCTCGTTCAAAACAGTTGAGTTCGATCCTTCGCTGGCTGTGCTGATTTAAATCTAGCGGTTCTTTTGTGTTTGTGTCGCAAGTTCAGTGACGCAGGCAGTGACGATTCTCTCTGGCCAATCCGTGATCAGCAGAGTTTACACGTCACGTTTTGGTAACTGTACGGTTCACTTGGAACCCCAACCGAAGTGGTACTAAAAAAAGTACCAGGTACCAGGTACTGTACCCAGTGGAAACCCCCCCAAAAGTGAACCGTACCGTGCCGTACTATGCAGTGGAAAAGCGCCATTTGATTCCTCTCTATTCTCTGTGCTGTTCAAAAATGGCCAAAAAAATAAAAGTAAAGATATTATCTATTTATATTAGTGCACCAATATTTTCATCCAAGCTGACATGACTGTAATTTTAAACCACGACTGGCTTGACTGGAGTCGTTTTAAATGTTGCATTTTTAATATGCAGAGTAGAGTTAAAATAGTCCTTTAACTATTTTTAACAGGTCTGTGCTTTGAACAGAGGGGTAAAGTTTAAATACAGATGAGAGCATGTATCGTATGTTACTCTGGCTTGACCTCAAGCATAGTACAGGTCGAGGAACCCTGTTCCCTCTTTTTCAGAGAAACATGGATAATCACCAAAAATCCTTCTTAAACAAACCTGTTCCTTTCGTAAAGAGGAAACATTTTCAAATTGGACTTATGATTAAACTGTGTCATTCATAGTTAATCCAGGAAGGATGAAATGTTCAGTTACTGTAGAAGGGCAGTTAGCTTTTAACTGCTTCTACTGCGATGTGATTGAAAGAGTTATGTATTAGTTTTATAACTTTTTATCACTGGTTATCAACTTTCATTCATGACTATTGCATATATTTATTTTTTCGTTCTAATGAGAGCTTAAATAATAACAATTATAGCAGTTGCATTGCAGTTACTGCTGTTGCTGTACACGATATTCAGTGAATGAAAGTATTAATCTGTTTGCTCTAGTCCGGAGAAGAGATATTTTATTGCTTCTGAAGACTTGACCCCAGGGTGGCGGGGGCTAGTACCGATCCTCTGATAAGATACAGCTTTAGAACAGTAGGGGATGGGTCGCAGTGACACCAATTGTTTATTTTGAGCAGACACTTTTTTTCAACAGAGATTTTAACAGATCTTTGTATAGCATGTGACTGTTGTTTGCAGAAGGTGGTCTCTTTAACTTAGGCTTTCTGTTACCTGTTAAACTTTTTTCTTGCCATGCCATGTCTTTATACATTTTAGAATATCAGATTTGATTAGTAAACAAACAGTGGAACTATTGAAATGTTTATCTTCAAAAAAAGTTTTTTTAATATATGTGTGTTTGCGTGAGACTGTTCAGTCTTGTCGACATTCTTTCTTCCATAGAACACTTTGAAAATGTTGTCATTGCTCTTCTCCATAAAATATTTAACGTAGATTGAGATTATCAAGCTCCAAAAATGACAACAATACAAGAAAAGCAGTTCATAAGACTCATGCACTATATGCAAATCTTTTGAAGTCATACTACTTAGGAACTAAACATACTGAATTTAAAATTAATAGATTTAGTTTATTTTCTCAGATTTTTTTTTTCCTGAGAATAGCAACTTTCTCACATAAAGCTATTTGTATGGCTTCAAGACTTGGAATATTGTACACAATATGGACTACTTTAATGGAGCTCAATATCCTAATAGTTAATTTTAGGTGAACTATTTCTTTATTTGTCATTATAACCATAATCATTCTCAAACACACCACATATGAGAGCATTTCATGTTACAATAATCATCATTTGATAACTTGCTGGGGATTTTGAATGTGTGATTCTGTATAACAGAATCAGAACAGTACATCTAAATCGCTTTGTGTTCTGTCTGCAGGAAATTAAACAGATTACCATGATTTGATGGAAAATTGTTGTCGTCATTTCCATTTTTTTAAATACAGACTATTATATTAATACTAAAGTAATGATGATTCTGTATAATAAGAATTGTTTCTGTGTAGAAGGTTGCTCAGAAGCTTTTATTTGTGTCTGATAAAAGGATGGCTGTCTCTGTACATTGTAAAGTGAATAGATGATGTATACAAGTGATACATTACAAGTGTACAAGTGATAGAAATGTTTGTCAAAGGATGGTCTTCTGTGGAAATGACACTGTCACGTGTTGTGTTTAGTTTGCAACACTAAGGCGGATATTGCTTTTTTCTTTTTATTCTCCACTGTTTCTGGATAAAAATTGTAATTAAGTAATAAAATCGTGTTTCCTAGTTGATACAGCTTTGCCATGTGTAATTTAGAGAGACACCAAAACAATTACACTATATATTGAAAAACTGATATATGGTAGTAAATCATTACACAGCACTGTCTGGTGGTAGGATTTTAAATAGCAAGATGTTGCTCAAAAACATTTTCTTTCTTGAGCGGTGGGCTGGAAGAAATATGTTGAAATGCCACTTCACAATACTCCCTTCAATTCACACAATGAGTTATTGTCTCCAATAACACTTAGTTTGCTGATAGCACTGCATTTTCTTGGTGTCAGTACCCTGCAGTAAGCATAGCATTTTCTGCTCTTTTGGGTGAGATTGTAATGCCACCAGCTACAGTTCACAGAATCTTAATGTGTTAGACTTTCACACACTTTCCAACCAAACTCCAGCAGACACAAGTGACTCAAACCATAGTAAGAAAATGTCCAGAAAAGACCTGACACACCAAATGCGAACCAGCTCAAGAGAAGACATAGAAGTGGAAAAGATAACAGTATGTTTTTAGCCTGTGGGATTTGCCAAAGTGGCATTATTAAGAGCTTTATTGTAAACAGAATTAATCTTAAACACACAGACATACACTTTAAATGACACTGTCTGGTCTGGTTTATCTTTTCAGCTGCACAATGTAGCTGTTGTAGTCAAGTCAAGTGGTTTTTATTGTCATTTCCCTCCTTGTGGGGGAGAAAATGAAACGGAATGTCCCCTGAGAAACAGTGCAGTAACAATTACAAGGATAGTTCACCAGGAAATTAATATTTTGTCATCATTTACTCACGCTCCGGTTGTTTTAAACCTGGATGAATTTCTTCCTTCATCTGAACATAAAAGAAGATATTTTGAAGAATGTGAATTTTCTTTTTTTCAGAGTTTTCTTGCAGATATTTTGGGATTTCCAGTAACGCAGACTTTAATGACATTGATACATGACACTGATAATGTTTATGGTGTTTCTCTGTGTAATTGCGTGTGTGTGTGTGTGTGCGCAGGGGCGCCGCTAGCAATTTTGGGCCCTATGAAAGAATATGGGGTTGGGCCCCCTACTGCACCAAACATACACAATATTGCCCAAAGTATTGGGACACCCCCTTCTAATGAACAGGTTTGACTACTGTAGTAATTTCCACAAGTACAAATCTTAATGTTTAAGCATACACTGAAAAAAATGATACTTTGGACCAACCTAAAAAAATTCACTAACCATTAATTGAATGAAAAACACTTATTTTCATTAAAATAACACATTTTCGAATGCTTACCTTGTCTAAAAGCGATTTCCTTGGGCCACGGACCGTCTTCACACTCGAAGCGATAATGGCGGATGGCAAAACGCTGGCTGGCGCGAACAAGTTGATGTGACGTCATGTGGTCACATGACATGAAAACTTCTGGTTTAAAGTAAAAATACTACTCAAGTCAAATTGTTGCTTTTAATTTGTTCTAGGGGGTTCGTTATTTGCTTTAAGGCAAACTGAACAAAACAGGTTTAAACCAGAAACCATGATTTTCACTTAGTCCAATGTAAAAATGCACTTTAAATGAACAACACAGTAGTTTCACTTTTTTCAGTGTATAATGATATTCTAGGGAATTGTATGCTTCTAATTTTATAGCAATAGTTTGGACAGGACCCTTTTCTATTCTAACACGACAATGCCTCTGTGTATAAGACGAGGTTAAAAAAAAAAAAAAAGATTGATTCAGTCAGTTTGGAAGAACTTGACTGGTCTGCATAAAGCCAAGTCCTAATCCCAGTTTGAACACCTCTGGTGTGACTTTAAATGCAGACCTTGGGCAAAAGACTATGAATCAATATAAAAAAAATAAAATAAAATAAAAATGTTAACCTTTCCTTATACACAGAGGCATTGTTGTGTTAGAATAGAAAAGGGTCCTGGCCAAACTATTGGTATAAAATTAGAAGCACACAATTCCCTAGAATATCATTATATGGTTAAACATTAATATTTGTACTCATGGAAATTACTAAAGTAGTCAAACCTGTTCATTAGAATGGGGTGTCCCAATAATTTCGGCAATATAGTGTACAGGCCAAACTAGCTATTCAAAATCTTTGACTGCAATTTAATAATATTGACCTATTACATTTGCTGTTGCTTTTGACCATTAGGTATCAGTAACATAATTCATTCAGAGCCTGTTCAATGGACATAGACTTTCTGTACCACACTATTCTGCTGATATGGAATGAGTTTGATTACTTAATCAGTTATATTAATAGAAATGCTTCACGGGGGCAAACAAAAAAATCCTAAAATAATAAATAGGATACCCCATAGCAGCATTTCCAGC
>NW_015544133.1:351011-353565 GCF_001515605.1 Sinocyclocheilus anshuiensis | reverse complement strand
TATCAGTAACATAATTCATTCAGAACCTGTTTTATGGACATAGACTTTCTGTACCACACTATTCTGCTGATATGGAATGAGTTTGATTACTTAATCAGTTATATTAATAGAAATTCTTCACTGGGCAAACAAAAAAATCCTAAAATAATAAATAGGATACCCCATAGCAGCATTTCCAGCTGTATCCAACATTTCTCAATCATGATCTTACTCCGCTAATGTGACTATTAGCTTAACAGCTGTATTCCTTGTTTGCTAGCTACCTATGCACATACAGCATACAATGTTAAAAATGTTCTACATTATGAACCTTAACCCAAAAACCTTTAGCTTCATACACTGTAGATAATTGTGACCCTGCCTGTGGAAACCCAGCTAAAGTATTTTTTTAACAGTGGATGAGTAATTCACTCCTTGATTTGCTTAATAAAAGCCTCCTTTGAAATCGTTTTGACAGACATGTTTATCGTGTATTATTTTCAACGTGTTTATTGTTAAGTTTAGTGTGGCAAAATAGAAGCGCTGCCGTAATTCGCGTGCAGTGTATCTGGTTGCCATGACAACCTCACGTGCTTCCTGCTGCTGCTCTATGTAATCAGAATGTGTGAATTTGTAGATTTTCTATAGCAAAACTAAAATGTTTTTAAAAGTGCGACTGACCAAATCGTCCGGCTCGGTTTGCCCCCCTTCGAACTCCAAGGCATCTCTAACTTGACAGTTTACCATCTGATATCACTCAGTGACTCTAGGCTACGTAGAACGGGACGAAACCATGCAGTGAATGGGGGAAATAATTTAGTCGGAAATGCAGAATAAGCCGTAATTTTGTTTTATTTGTAACTCTTTGGTAGATACATTTATAATTTCTATTACATTACTACTACTACTGTTACTACTATGTGTGTGTGTGTGTGTGTGTGTGTGTGTGTGTGTGTGTATGTGTGTGTGCATGGATGATATGTTTTGTTTGGCTATGCAAATGTGATTTACAGCAGGATATCTGCTTGTCACGATACCAATAGGAGGACAGCTTTTCTGGCACACACAAGACACACTAAAAAGTAGTTTGATTAGCAGTTTTTTGTTTTTTTTCCAGTTTGTTGATGCATCTCTGATTGAAACATGAAGTTAGAGCATTTAGTTTATGTCACAGCCCGGAAAGACACACTTGACAGTTGACACCTTGTGACAGCCACAATTGTAATAAAACTACCTAGAAAAAAAGTCAAATAGTACAACAGTGATCATGTTTAAAAATGGTGGTGATGTGTAGTTTGAAAAGTTTGTAATGTTGGTGTAGGCCTATGGCTCCAATGTTCTCCTCCACAGTGCCTTTTATAACATCAACCTGTTTGCAATGTTTGACCTCCTCCATAGCGACTCTTTGTAAACATCAAATGGGTCTTATATACGTCTTTCACGAGACACAAAAGAACTCAATTCGGTATGCACTGGGTTCTGTTTTATGATTTGATACAAATGTATTATTAAAGACGTGTGGTAATTAAATTAATTAATAAAGTTTTACACTTTAATCAGTCTTTTAAAATATAATCAAATGAAAATACAACAATTGCTTTTATTTTTTGAATCTTTATTTATACATTGTTGTGTTGCATTGCATTATATGTTTTTATGATGAAAACTGGAGCTTTAATCATAAAACGAAACATTTAAATATCATCTTGCTTAGACAAATTATTGGGAGATATAGAGTGACAACTTATATATGCATTTTATGTAAGTAGTCTGCTATACTGTTATAAAGTTTAATACTGTTACATTACAAGCTATTAAAATTTCGTCTCACGTTTTGGTCATAAATATAAGCAAATGCATCAGATTGCATATTTTTGCACAGTTTTGTTCACTGTATAAAATCAAGGTGATTTTCTTCTTGAGTATGAGCTCTGTATTTTCCTACATTATACTATACGAGCCATAAAAATCTCAATATCAAATATGATATTCCACAAAAAAAAAAAAAAAATTTTTTAAATGTATTATTTAGATCTTGTTCACATTTGAAGTACATAGAATCATATTGATGTGTTATTAATTTGGCTTGTCTTTGCTCATTTTAGCCCCTCTGTGGCACCTTCTTTTGAACTCATTTCTACTATTGCCACTGCTTGAATGGAGCATTGGTGTGTGTGTGTGTGTGTGAGTGGTTCATTGAGTGTGTGTTGATAAATGGTGTCAGGCATGTTAATCTCTCCTGTTAAGCTTACACAGCTGAACGGATTTGAGGAGTGCCAGAGCTCGCAGTCCAGCTTTACACTGCACTTACAGGAGCACAGGAGAGACTATGCAAATCCAAGAGCAATCATACACTTACTCTTCAATTATCCTTCAGCTTTGATCAAATAGTGCTAACACTAAAAACTGCTGAGCCCAAAAAGATACATAAAATCTGAACACAAACTGTACATCAGAAACAATCGCATAAAGACTTCCAATTATCTTATCCAAATATCTGTGATACTTGTAGTTAGCGTTAACGATATGGATTATGCAGAAGTTACTAGTGCCCTGTAAAAAATGTGTGTGTGTA
>NW_015544133.1:336597-350746 GCF_001515605.1 Sinocyclocheilus anshuiensis | reverse complement strand
ACGATAACAATATCGTGCATATTCATTACCGTGATATATCGCATTACCGAATACCGGCACAAGTCTAATGTATATATATATGTATATGTATATATATGTGTGTGTATATATATATATATATATATATATATATATATATATGTGTGTATATATATATACATATATACAAATAAAAATACAAATAAAATCTCTGGGAACTGAGTACTGGGAAACACAGATTTACTATGAAGACCTGTCAAATTTATTCGATTTAAAACTAGTTTGTTGAGTTTTTAAGATAATTCTGAAATGGGCTTGAAGTAAAGATTGTTAAATGCACACTCAGAAGTAATACCCGTAAAGATATGATAAATATTTTATGCATAAGGGTTTCATTGTTCCATTTCCGCATTCATCACTTATGTCTGATCGTTTTGGCACATAGACACATCTATGCAGATTCCATTTGTGCAGTGGTCTAGGGCCACTGAGACGGGAGCCAGAAAGCAGCCCACACAACAGGAAACAGAAAATGCGTTAAAGTGTTTTTTTCATTATTGCCTTTCATGATGTGGAGGGGAACATTTATTTTTATGTTCTGATGTGAATGTGGTTGAGATTAGCATTGATTTGAAATATGACTATTTGTGTTATTATTCCCTCAGCTTGAGTGCCATAATGGTCATATCAAGATGAGACATCTCAGTTACTGTGACATTGATGTCTAATTCTCTGACAGCAATTTTGTAATGCTTAATTTTTTAGATGGTCTTATGTAACACCAACTGTAGGGCCTTTATTTCCTCTCTGTTTTGGTGTGGAGCCGATATCTGACATCCATCCATCCATGCATCCATCCATTCTTCAAACCTTGTCCTATGTAGGATGCTGGAGCTTACCCATCATCTCGGGCCGAAGGCAGGGAAACACCCTGGACAGATGGCCAGTCTATCACAGGGCTAACACAGACATACACACTTTCACACTCACGCTACAGGCAACTTTAGTGTCTCATATCACTTGACCTGCATGCCTTTGAATTATGGGGAAACCGTACTGAGGTGGCAGTGCTACCCACTGAGCTGCCAGATATCTGACTTGTTCCTGCAAAAATGTATGTGTCCCTTACATTTAGGTTTAGTTTATATCCAGCTAGTCACATTAATGTACTTGTTATCCAGTGAAGCTGCATATTTAAAGCTGTGACGTGAGAAAGCACATTGATATGTTCATGTAGCCGATAGAAATTCTGCCGTGCCACAGAGCACCATTTACATAGCTTTCCATTAAATTACATTACATTTGTCCCAAATTGTTGTTAATGTACATAATGACTTCACCCTTGGCTGAAAGATTGTGTATTGTGCATTTTTCAGTGAAACGTTTGTCTTTCTGTGGCTCTAATAAAGTCTGTATGCTTCATTTAGATAGCTATAATATAGTTTGTGCTGTCTCTTTCCATTTTGCGGTTTTATTTTAAACACCGAACTTCAAACTCAACTATGCCACTTTGTTCATTCTTGAAGTAAACCTTTGCCAGTTTGGTGATCAAATAAACTGTTTTGGACCACTGCTTGAATTGAACACGATGCGTCCGGTGTGTGTGTTACCTGCGAGTTGTCCTAGACTAGAGTTGTCTTGCGTTTTTTTGCCTGGTGTGTGACTAATAGGGCTGTGCGATATTGAAGAAAAATGCAATATGCGATAACTCATTAAATAATGCGATATTCGATATGCGATACGATAATGCTTAAAGTGCCACATGCTCAGATTAAACAGTTTTACTCAGCTGTTGCTGAGTCAGTTCTGTGAACTTCTATAACTATCTTGTGTCATATATATATGGTTATTTGTATGTATGTATGTACCAAGAGCTCCTGTAAAACCACAACAAATTCCTTGTGTTTGCGCACACTTAAGTGGTGAATAAAGCTCATTCTGATTCTAATAAGAAAGCACCCCTACAACAACTTCTGAAAGTGAACGGTATGTGTTTTACTCATAAAAATGTAATTTTAACATGAGTTTAGGAACTGAATAATAAAAAAGAAAAACAAAACACCGCTTAGTATTTACTCTTTGAATTCAATATGTACTGATTCTTGTCTTATTATTCTAATTCCCTGATTAAATGTAAGAATTTGACTCAAAAGATAATGGACACTTTTAGAAAAAATGGCTTTATAAAGGTAAAAATGCCCATAAAATGCAAAAATCAGTTTAAACGTATTGGAAAAGATTAATTTCTATCAGTATGAACTGACCACCACACAGAATATGAAGAATATTAAAAACATTAGGAGTCAGCTGTCTTCGGCAGTCCTTAAGGTACCAGCACAATAACACACTCAGCAAAATATCGTCTAATTATCGTTATCGATAAAATCCCATAAAATATCGAGATATAATTTTTTGTCAATATCGCACACCCCTATATTGCACAGCCCTAGTGACTAACATATTTTGTTTGATTAGATAATCATCAAGTGTTCTAAAATAGAAGCAAATAAAGTGTGAGAGTATACATACAATATCCATATGTAATATAATTTCAATGCTATGGCCTTTGTGTAGATATTTAAAGATGGCCATCTTTAAGAATTACAAGCAATCTGTGTCCATTTGTAACATTAACTAAGATTAATAAACGCTGTAAAATTATTGAGTATGTTAATTCAACATTTGCTAATTCAGTTTTAAATTTTAAAGTTGCATCTGTTAACATCAGTCAATGAACTATGAACTAACTTTAATCAATATATATTTACAAAGTATGGTTCAGTACTTTTTTTTTTTTTTTTTTGGTTAAATAATAAAGCACTATTTTAGTTTTGGTTCAGTATCCATTTTAAAACTATCGGTTGATTAATCTGTATCAGCCAGTGTGGTCCAACCTATCGGTCGACCTCTGATATTTTGCCATATCACCCAGCCCTACTTTTTTTTTTTTTTAATGTTTAACTAGTCAACTTACAGTACTTAAAGTAACTCTTTATAAAACTATCTGGTTAAAGAAAGTTCACCACACATGAAGTGGTCAACATGGTATACATGTAAAACAAAGGAACTTGTTAAATATCTTTGCATAAACAATGCATGAAATATGAAGGCAAACATTATAAAAATCTGTCATAAACATATCCTATGTTCAGAATAATATAAAAAAAGGAAAAATGCTAAATATTTCTTAGCCAAAATGTAGACATTCGGTTTTAGAGGTCAACTCAAAAATTCAAAATATCTAACAGTATAACATCAGTATTAGGATATTATTAAAAGTAAATGCTTTGTAAAAACAAAGAAAATAATAGCACCTTTCCGCCTGTCATCATCATTCAAACATGAAATGCTTCAAATGCTGTGCATTATCCAGTCACTTTGACAAAGACTGAAACAAGTCCAAGCAGTGCAAGGAGTGTAACACCAAACAGCACAGGTGAGAGTTCGTCATGAGAAGCTTCTATTTAGATGATGGACTCACTTCATTCACCACCAGTGATGAGGTCATGCCGTTCTTGAAACAGGCAGAAGAAACAGCCTCCAACAGCCATACAGTAGGTAGAAGCATCTGCCTCTGAAGACTTGGCTAAAGGTGTGGGAAAGATTTGCAGTTACCATCAGATCACTTACAAAATCAGATTGAATTGGAAATCCAATCATTTGGAGACCATGTGTCATTAGCTTAATGTTATCTCATCAATCTCATTTACATTGTATATGCACTGTATATGCCAACAGACACTGACAAACGGAAACAGACATGTTCATATGGTTCGTCAGATCAGAGTGTTAATACATTTTGTTTAATTGTACTGGGGCATTTCTATGCCCCCTTATCTTGAATTTTTTAAAATTTTTTTATGGGGGGTTAAATTTGTTTATGTTGGTGGCATTTTCACCTTAAGCCCCTTTAATTTCATACCCTGGTCTCTACTAATATCAAACCCGTAAGTTTAATTTAACTTAAAAAAAAAAAAAGTGACGTTACCAGCTCACTACTGAGAAATGTTGTTTCAGTCGTTAAACAATTTTATTGATAAGTCACAGGTTAGCACTGATAAGTTTCTGTGTGCTCGAGTGCTCCTCTGTGTGTGCTTGAGTGTCTGTATGTGCAGAGACAAAAGAGCAGAACAGATAGAACAGGCTTTACATAATACAATTTAGTAAGGAAAATATTGAAATTGTCATTTTAATCCTATTTTTTGTCTTATTTGTTGGCTTGGTCAGTGTCTTGGAATGGCCTTTTAAATAACTGAAATTATTTAGCTAAGTGAAATTGAAGTGTAATGCTGTCGAGAGACCTGGAACTACTTCATAACTGTATGTTTACTGGATAATAATTGCAAACCTTGAAACATTTATCAACCAATCAAAATCAAACGTTCAGTAGCCCTGTGGTCATTAAACAAAACAGGAAACAAGGACTCTTAAAATATTAATAACTGAGTTTTCTGCCCAGTAGACCCAGGGACAGTGTGAATTTTAATGGTTCAAGCACAGTAAGTGAATAAAGGGGATTTTACGCACAGTGCCCCTGTCCCCTGTGAGTTCTCTTTCATGGCTTACTGCGATTTGAACAGTCGAATACTCACAAAATTATATGAAAATGCTCATCTTGTGAGTATTTGTGTAAACACAACTGGGTATATCTTAAGCAAACATAAACATTTGGGGAAAAAATTGTATTTGTTTCAATGTATTGTATCCGTGCATTAGTGATAAAAGCCTAATAATCCTGTTGCTGTCTGTGTCACATGTTAATAATGTTAATCAAACAATAGAGAAAATCACTCACTGCTGAATATGTGTTGTGACTTTAATAAGGATTAATGTATATTAATTCATACAGTGGGGACTATATGGTTTTATTTAGCATTTGATACAATTATGTTGGTATAGACCAACCTGATAAACATAAAGCACTGATTATTTTAATTGTATCTTTGATGTATTGTATTTATTCATCCTATTGCTTGTAATTAGTTATTAAGACTATTAAGTTTACTTGTCTTCAGTAAGTTTGAGAACTAACTGTTACTTTGTACTTACATTAGTTAGGCTGTTTGTATTTGCTGTGATATACAAATTACTATTGAGTAGAGTTGTGAACTTTCACAATTTGGTACAGTATAATATCAACCTTTTATCCAGCAAAAAATAATTATATTGTAATATGATTATCATTAAATAAAATTACTCATATCGTGATTTTAGTCATATTGCCAACATGTGGAACAAACATGAATACAAACAATACATTTCTGAAAACCTGGTGTTTACAGTATGTATGTATGTATGTATAAATACATAAATATATTTTTTTCCATCCATGTATGGCCATGGTATGTCCGTGATGTCTTTCTCTGGACAGTTGATAAAATAGAAATATGTAATCTGTTATAATGCAATAATTTCTCTTTTTAAAATATGATGCTGGTGTTGATTTCACACTGAGTCAGTCTTTTGTATTAGTGTAGTCAGCTAATTTACACTTGTACATTATTAAATTACTGATTTATTAGCATTGTCTTCCTCTGCACTGCTGCAATAAACAATACACATATACACACAAAGCAGGAAGAGTAACAGAGTTTGTTAGCTTTGTTTAGGAAACTTGGTTTGAACTGTTTGCTCATATTTTTATTTACCAGTGTTTTACAGTTATGCGTTGTTGTTGATTTTTTTGTAAATGTAACATATCACTCTCTTTCTCTCTCTGTCAGTGTGCTGCTTTGTGGTCCATAAACGTTGCCATGAATTTGTCACATTCTCATGCCCTGGAGCTGATAAAGGGCCAGACACAGATGTGAGTATGCAAATACACACACAAACAGTGGTTCTGTTCAACATTTCTCTCTTTCACTTGACATCTTTCTAAAGTATATGTGGACTCGGTAGAATCCTATTACACAGGTAGGCTACTGACCTCAGCTAAAAATTGATGTTTGTGTCATAGCTCACTTGATAAAATAATGTTCATCTTGCAAAATACATGTTAGCACTTACATCAAACACTTAGTTTAATAGAATATTAAAGGTTTAAATATTATATTAAACAACTTGACATATGTGACTTTAATGGTGTTCAGATACTTTCTCCTATCCCCTTTGTGTGGGGGTGTGCAGAGAGAACTATAAGTAAACCATTTTACCAAGCTATTTTGAAAGCAATGTTTATTTTTTACAGTTCTTCACAGTGGCACAGAAATTACTTCAGCTCTCAATCAACATCTATGGTTGTCAGTTATGTCTCTTTTTTCAGTTTGAGTTAACAGTAATGTTTTAACTATTTCAAACTGTAATGGTCTACTAAAATTGTCCCATATGATTTGTTACATTTATGAATTCACTATAAATATATTTTTTTTGTAGTCAAGTTATAATTTAGTGTATTTTTCCACCTGCCACAGCACTACTAAGTTATATTTCATATTTAATTATTTTGCACATAATGTGTCTCAGATTATTACTCTAAGTAAACATTTTCTATAATACATGACCTTAAATATGTGTACTTGTAAGTGGTGTGTGTGAACTCTCTTGACAAGTGGTGTAGTGGTGGAGTAACTAGAGATAATGTCAGAATGTCATTCAAGCTTCTGAGACACTCCTTTTTATAGAGCACAGCATGGACGACTGTCATACTGTAGCTGTGGAATAAATTCTCAGTGAGAACTATTTACAGAATCTGTGCATAGACTGGGTTTCTGTGTAAACATTTTAATCACATGCTCAGTGTTTAAAGTCTGAGCAGATTTTGCGAAGGGCAAAATATGCACACACGCACACAGCCTGCTTCATTTTGATTAGTTGAAACTGCAGGAGTAATAGCATTGCAAATATCCTTGTGTTACTGACTAAATGAATACCCAGCTCCTGAGAGGGGTCAGAGCAACTCACATCTGTCTTGAGTAAAGAGCTTTAATTGGCTGAAGATTTCCTGTTATTATATACATGTGCATACACAGAACAAGCTTGAGGCTTATTCTGACTGGCAAATAATCAAAGCCAAATGCTCTGTTTGCTAGATTAATGCTACTCATTAAAGGGATAGTTTAGCCAAAACTGAAAATTCTGTCATAATTAATAATTATTAATTAACTCACTCCCAAACTTGACATATGTGACTTTAATGGTGTTCAGATACTTTCTCCTATCCCCTTTGTGTGGGGGTGTGCAGAGAGAACTATAAGTAAACCATTTTACCAAGCTATTTTGAAAGCAATGTTTATTTTTTACAGTTCTTCACAGTGGCACAGAAATTACTTCAGCTCTCAATCAACATCTATGGTTGTCAGTTATGTCTCTTTTTTCAGTTTGAGTTAACAGTAATGTTTTAACTATTTCAAACTGTAATGGTCTACTAAAATTGTCCCATATGATTTGTTACATTTATGAATTCACTATAAATATATTTTTTTTGTAGTCAAGTTATAATTTAGTGTATTTTTCCACCTGCCACAGCACTACTAAGTTATATTTCATATTTAATTATTTTGCACATAATGTGTCTCAGATTATTACTCTAAGTAAACATTTTCTATAATACATGACCTTAAATATGTGTACTTGTAAGTGGTGTGTGTGAACTCTCTTGACAAGTGGTGTAGTGGTGGAGTAACTAGAGATAATGTCAGAATGTCATTCAAGCTTCTGAGACACTCCTTTTTATAGAGCACAGCATGGACGACTGTCATACTGTAGCTGTGGAATAAATTCTCAGTGAGAACTATTTACAGAATCTGTGCATAGACTGGGTTTCTGTGTAAACATTTTAATCACATGCTCAGTGTTTAAAGTCTGAGCAGATTTTGCGAAGGGCAAAATATGCACACACGCACACAGCCTGCTTCATTTTGATTAGTTGAAACTGCAGGAGTAATAGCATTGCAAATATCCTTGTGTTACTGACTAAATGAATACCCAGCTCCTGAGAGGGGTCAGAGCAACTCACATCTGTCTTGAGTAAAGAGCTTTAATTGGCTGAAGATTTCCTGTTATTATATACATGTGCATACACAGAACAAGCTTGAGGCTTATTCTGACTGGCAAATAATCAAAGCCAAATGCTCTGTTTGCTAGATTAATGCTACTCATTAAAGGGATAGTTTAGCCAAAACTGAAAATTCTGTCATAATTAATAATTATTAATTAACTCACTCCCATGTTGTTCCAAACCTGTATGAGTTTCTTTCTTCTGTTGAGCACAACAAAAAAAAGATATTTTGAAGAATGTTGGTAACCGAACAGTTGACGGTAGCCATTGACTTCCATATTATGAAGAAAAACACTATGGAATCAATGGCTACAGTCAACTGTTTGTTTACCCACATTCTTCAAAATATCTTCATTTGTGTTTAACAGAAGTAAGAAACTTGTACAGGTTTGGAACAAGTGTAGGGTGAGTAATGACGACAGATTTTTAATTTTTTGGGTGCACTATCCCTTTAATACTACACTGATTGGGATCTCTTTCTGAGACTGCAGGGGTTTGTTATAGTAATTCATATAATTTTCTTAATTTGGTTAATTCCTTTTTTAATTTGCAGCACGTTAAGCTCTCTGTCCCCGTAACATAGACCTAAAGGTGCACTCAGTAAAATACAACACAAAACATTTAAATGATTTTGTGTTTCAGTGGAACTCAAAATTAGGTGAATGAGGAATCACTAAAGTATTTCATACATGACATGCTGTATGTGCACTTTCTTCAACTTCAGCTTTTCAAAAGCCCAAGTAGGTGGACTCACAATAATGGTTTGGAGTGTGTTCTGTTGGAATGGAACCACTGTTAATATTTGGAACAAGGAAAGTATTGAATATAATAAATGGGTTCCTGTCTACTCCGAACATGATGATAGGAGCGAACATTTACATGGCAAGAATCCTACAGATGTTTAATTAAGGAGGGCAGGGCACACTGACTGACATAAAGCTTTTGGTTACATTGTTAATAGCCAAAAATGAAACAATGGTTAATTTTTACAGCCGTACAGAGAACAGATTCTGCATTTCTCAGAAGTATTAAAACACATAGTAAATGCAAACAAAAAACTCAGTAAAACCAGAACGAGTAATTAATATAATTGTCCCTTTTTTTGTCCTTTTGTCCTTTTTTTATTACTTCTTGGCAAACCATTTACTGTACCACTTGTCATTCAACCTGACAAATGTTCTTTTCACACCTGCTGTGGATAGACCATTCACATGCAATTTCTTGCATTTGGTGTGAATAGGCCTTTGTTTTATTTCTAGGAGGATTTTATTTATTTTTTTTACATCGGTGTATCTACCCACTTTTTATAAACATATTTTCTTTGTTTGGTTTAGTTAAATCTGGAGTTGCAATTTTTGCAATTTTCTTGGCCGATTCCAATTTCCGATTTTTTGGAAGTGTGACCTGCCGATACCGGATTCCGATTTGACCTGCTGATACCGATTTTGCTGATCCCGATTTTCTTTCTAAGAACAATAATTCGCAGCATATACAAACAAAAATCTATTTTTTTAATGCAAAAAATTATTTACATAATAAAGGAAATTATTCAACATTATAATTCCCCCAATGTGGACTAAGTAACGCTTGAACAACTCTCAAAACAAAGTGCTCTGTGACTGGAAAGAGGTAGAATTGAGTTGCTGTATATAACAAGACAGATGTCATTTCCCACTGTTTATACATTTTCCCTAACTTTTTTTAAATGTGTCATCTTTCACATCAAATTCTTACTTTGTTTAAATTAATTTAGTTAGAATAATAAGAAACTGTAGAGTTGTTACCATTAAAATGAAATTAGTATTAACAAACTCTATCTTTCCACTGCTGAGGAAACAGAAGCTGCATCTGAAGTGGCATTAGATGCATTTACACAGACAGTTTGATGAAGCTGAGGTGCCATAAATGCATTTACACTGCAAAATTTCAAATGCATAAATAATTTTATAAGATTAATGTTTTACATTTTTTTTAAACAAATAAATGTTGAAAAACTGCAATGATACTTTTAAATGTGACTAAACCACCAGTAGGTGGCGGCAAATATCTGTTTTAATGAGTGAGTCATTTATTCATTCATTCAACCGATTCATTCAAACGGCTAATTCATTCAGAAATGAGGCAAGTGACTGTCCTTATGAATGGACCACTGAATCATTGACTCACTCGATTCGTTCAAAAACGTGGATTCATTCAGTAATGAAAAACCGCTGAGTGTTGCTCGGAGACACAAAACAGTTCTGCTATGGCTTTGATCGGAACTATTTTCGTCAGCGAAATTGAGCAAAAATAGTCAATATTTTGTCTAAAATCGAAGTCACTTAATTTTAACTTCTTGTTTATTGAAATACTATTGTATAAAATCAGTGTCACATTGCAATCATGTTGATATTGATATTTGGGGAAACATCAACCCCGTATAATGTTGCTTACCTAAATCATATTTTGTAAATATCTTTTTTTTTTCTACCACAGTATGCATCTATACATTTCTGTGAGTTACTTTGTGTGTGCTGTCTCTCTCACACACTCACTCAGACTGTGCACTCGGCGCCACTGGCAATAAAAGGATCGGCTTGGAATCGGCCGATCACCGATAGCTCATTCAGTCATTTTTACCTGTTGAAATACCTTTAAATGGCCAATAAAACACATAAAATGCAGTTTTACACTTGCCAAAAAGTGATTACAGACTACTTATTGAGTGAACTGTTCTTTCTGCCTCAAAATGACTTGATTTCATTCATGGTTGTTATATATGATAGATTATAGCTCATTCAGTCCCTTTTACCTGTTGAAATACCTTTAAATGGCCAATAAAACCCATAAATTGCAGTTTTACACTTGCCAAAAAGTGAACTGTTCTTGCTGCCTCAAAATGACTTGATTTCATTCGTGGTTGTTGTCAAAAAGTATTTCAACAGGTAAAAAGTACTGAATGAGCTATAATTTGTCAAATATAACTACCATCATTTTGAGGCAGAAATAACAGTTCACTCAGTAAGTAGAGTCTGTAATCACTTAAAACATCAACGATGCAAAACAACACTGTAATCACAGTGTAAAACAGACGGACGTGGACGGCAATCAGTTTTCGGCAGACGATCAATTTTCGGCACAACACCGGCGCCGCTGGCAATAAAAGGATCTGCTCGGAATCGCAAGACGTGAGACTGACCGGCCGATCACCGATCCGGGCCGGTCATGCGAAAAATCGGCCGATTCCGATCACTGGCCGCTCAATTGGTGCATCTCTAGTTAAATCTGCAGTAGACTATTTTGAGGATGTAATTCATTTAGTAGTTTATGTGCTCTTGGAAAGGTTCATACGTCAGGGGTGACAGTTGCTCATTATCATTTCCCTTAACATTGAGAAATTATCCACAGGCAGTGGAATGGAAATTAAAATCAGATGGAAGTCTCCTTGCTTCAAATGTTCTTTCAGAAGTGGAGTATGTGCTTTAACAATTGAAATATAGGAATGAGAAGTAATAATGATAAGAAATGAATCTATAATTTTCAATTAAAAATTTATCTAAATGAGCCAAAAAGGCAGTATGTACACTGAGATCATTCATTCATTTATTCATTTTGGCTGGTTTTGTCTTTTACAATAAATTGCAAGCAGGGTCTCCCTTAACTAAACTGCTGAAACCTTGTAATGAAGCCTCTGCACTAGTGGTCAACCAATATATCCCCGCAGCCGTATATATATATTGTATATATATACAGTGGTGTGAAAAAGTGTTGGCCCCCTTCCTTATTTCTTATTTTTTTGCATGTTTGTCACACTTTAATGTTTCAGATCATCAAACAAATTTAAATATTAGTCAAAGATAACACAAGTGAACACAACATGCAGTTTTTAAATGAAGGTTTTTATTATTAAGGGTATCGCTACAGGAACGCCCTTTCACAATTTTGTATCACTCCGCTTGTTCTAGCCGGGTCTATGTTTTTTTTTAAATTATTCACTGAGCTAATCATAGAGTACGTATTTTTTTTAAATATCGGCATCGGCCGGTAAGTCTTTCCGTGTGGCCGATGTTTTTCAAAACGGATATCGCGTGTAGTATACTGTACCTTTTTGTATGTTCCGGTCTTATTTAATGCTGCTATATGCTGATAACCAAGCATGTAATTATATGCCTTCAGGCTTGCATTATTTTTACAATTAAACAGACAAGCAAAATGAAACAGATCAGAAACATATATCTTTATTATTAACCAACTATCCCATACTAGAATTAAAACAACCTGTTGCTCGGTAAACAATATATCTGTTGTACATAAAATACATGGAATTACACATACTATTTTGGACATTAATTTATGAATATTAATTTGTTCATTAATTATGAATTTTAGAAAGGCTGCACTAAACCTTGTTCATTTAAGTGTTACCTCTGTTGTTTAAATTGTAATTGTTTAGGTTTTATAAATATTGTTTTTTTAGATGTTTCAGCAAAAGAAAAGAAAAGGCTGCACTAATTGTTACCTCAATTGTTTGCATTTTTTAATTTTGGTTTTAATAAATATTTATGCATAATCAATGTTCATTTAGTTTCACCAACTTTCTGCATGTCTCTCATTTACTGTAATTACATGTATTATATCGGCCTCGTATCAGCCAATCGGCCAGATTGATTTCTCAATATCGGCATCGGCCATTAAAAATACCATATCAGTCGACCACTACTCTACACCCTATAGAGTGATTTTTAACCTTAACTAAAACTTTTGATGGCAGACCTATAGTGAGCTTGCAGAGTTGTTAATCAATAATATATGATTTTGTGGAAAGGCATCTGTTCACATTATTTCAACTTATTTTTAAAATAATTGTGTTTAACAGAAAAATTGCAAAACTGAGTTGGTAACTATTGTTTATTGTTAGGTCATGTTATCTAACAAATAAAATCTTATTGTAAAGTGTTTTTAATACTACAGTTTCCATCTATTTGATATACACTTAATATTTGCAATCTTATCTACATTTATTATAAAAGCTGAGGTTTGTTATTTACTGAAAAGTTATATTTTAGCTGGTGTCAATGATCTAATGTTGCATTTGTTCAGACTCAGCCCATTGCTTTACTTAAGTATATTATATTTTCCTTTTACAGCTGCAGACTGAGGAAGATCCTGAAAACACCAGCAAACCCTAAAACAGACAACAGTTTACAGATGTTTTTCAGTGGCAGCAGAACTATGACTGAACTTTTGGGTGAAACTTGTTTACTTTTTTCATACTTTTATTACTTGTGGAAAAACTTGAAACAATTTTAAGTAAGTATAAAGAATGGCATTGGTTTTGTACATTTAATTTTTGTTTAACGTTATTAATAAAAATGTTGTTCAATTATCATGTTTTTGTGTTTTGCTTTGGTACCGAAATTGGTACCGAGAACCGTGGCTTTTCACTGGTATCGGTACCGAATACTGAAATTTTGGTACCGTGACAACACTAGTTTCACTATATGATTTTCTCACTTTTTTAACAAAATGAGATTCAAGCCATTATTACTGAAATGTGAAAGATTTGGTATGTGCTATGTTTAGGGATAAAAGGGCTATACTGTCAAATAAAAATAAAGAAAATAAGAACAAATAATCTAACTACAAGCAACAGCACAAATAAATACAATAGAGCAAATATACAAATAAAATAAACTGTGCTTTTCAGGTTTTTAGGTAGGTCTAGCATTAGTTTTTAGGTACAGAAATTGTACCTAAAAGTAATCAAATGTAAAATAACATTGCATATTTGACTGTATAAATTAAAGATTAATTTTTAATTAAATTTACAGAAGCTGTTCAATAGAGAGCATGAGTGATTTCCTTGTCTTTTGTTGTTTGACAAAAGACAATGCATGGATCCAGTACATTGATATTGTACATTCAATGTCTGCTAGGATACTCACCAAGACGGCACACGCATTGAACAAAGTTTACAAAGAGTGATTGGTTTGTCCATGTGTTTTTTTTTTCATCACTGTTGTTGTAATGCATCGACAGAAACACACACGCCGAACTCTGTCTCTGTCTTTTACGTGCTGTTATTTTTAACAAGCCATATTACAGATGCATTTTCAGATTTAAGTTGAACTGCCGAACCGTGGGTGGAGAACAGTACAGTTCTATTTTTTTACCGAAAACCGTTACACACATATA
>NW_015544133.1:335423-335941 GCF_001515605.1 Sinocyclocheilus anshuiensis | reverse complement strand
GATTGAAGCGTTCGACCAGTCCGTCGGTCTGGGGATGGTAGACTGTGGTCCTCAACTGCTTCACCCAAAGCAGCCGGCAGAGATCAGCCATTAGCCGGGACATGAAGGGGGTACTTGCCAAGGGATGGGAGTGAGCCAGCTCCAGTACGGTCTCTGTTTTGGTGCGTGGCACCACCAACAATAATTTTTCCTCTCCCCTTCGCTGCGCGACACAATACAGCAGGTCATTTTGCACGACGAAATGCGGGAGAGGGTGGGGACAAGGCTGAACCTCCTTGCCTTCGATGACCCGGACCTGGGTCCATCCATGCTTCAGCCTGTCGTCCTCCCGCTGTTCCTTCCCAAATGAGCCCCCTCCCATCACCTGTTGGAACACATCATAGAAGAGATTAGGATTTTGGGAGGGGGACTCACCTTCTCTCCCGCTATCCGAGGCCAGAAGCACGGCCCGCTGACGAGGTCCTGCCATCGGCCTCTTTCTTCGGCGGCCCCCTCCTGGGCTGGCAGGCTGCATAGCC
>NW_015544133.1:328158-335348 GCF_001515605.1 Sinocyclocheilus anshuiensis | reverse complement strand
ATATATATATACTGTATATAAACATATTGTTATGGTTAGTATCATGTTACTGTTGTTACGATTAGTATCATGGACTTCTAGTTTGTATTCATTAGTTCCTGGCTTCCGTTGGTTAGTTTTTTTTTCCGCCACTCTTTTAGTTCCTATGGTTACTGATTTGATTGGTGATTTAAGTTCAGCCGTGTATGGTTAATTTGCCTTAGTTCTTATGTTCCTTTGGTCCCTGTGTTCATGGTCGGTTGTTATTATATGTATTTCAGCCTCGGTTGTTTGTGTTTTGGTGCACATTGTTAGGCGTGTAGATTATTCTCATTAAAATTACCTTTATTTCGGAACCTTTGACTCTTCTTCATGTTTGGAACTCGCTATTCGTGGCACACACGCATCCATTCGACACACATATCCATTAAAATCCATTCCAAAGAATTTAGCATATTTTTATTGCAGAAATGTGCACAGTTTCTGTGTAATGTAGGTCTACTAATGACTTCTGTGAGGAATTCTCTTCCAGCCTGTTGTTTTGTGGTGTTTTTGTGGTTAAGTTCTTCCGGCAGCTGCTTCTGCATCCATGGCACTGTGGATCAATGTTTATTATAAGAATGCTCTCTTTCTCTTTGTGTTTGTTGTGTGTGTGGCAGGCTTTTCTAATAGAAAATCTCCATACCTCATTGATTCCATTACAAATCCATTAGCTCCCTCAGCCCAGTGGAGGTCTGATCTTTAGGAAGTCCTTAATGCTGAGCAGCACTGAGCTAACAGTACAGGCTAGGGATGGGTGATATGGGCTTTAAAATATATCACGATAATTTCTGATATTTATTGCGATAACGATATCAATGACGATAATTTAGGGAATCCTGTTCTTTAGAGCAGTGGTCACCAACCCTTTTAGGCCCAAGATCCCTGACCTCGGCCTTTATGAAAGACAAGATCTACCTATTGAAGAATTGATATAAAAAGACATCCCAGATTGTACTTCAAATTTGAGGCCTTTTACTTAGTATTTTAATTAGTGATGCGCCGATCATAGCTGATTCAGAATTCAGATTTTCTTTTTTTTTTTTTTTTTACTAGCAAATTGGATACTGATACTGATTTTTCAGCAAATAAGGATAAAGTATATTTATAATGCAATGCTAATCGACATAGCCTTTATCACTGTATATAATGCTATTAAATAGTATGATTTCTGCCTTATTCTGTGATACGAAACCACGTCTGATCACAAAAATAAGTTCTTTCAAACACTCGACTATGTTATGAAGTTAATATGGAGAAAAAGCATGTCAATAAATTAAAATATCTTTGTTGGACAACAGGTTTGTAAACGACTCATACACATGTAAAACTGTGTCGCACACGTGCTACTGTAGTACATTTACTCAAGGCTCAGACCGATTTTTGTCACACTGTACAGCCCTATCCAAACCTGCTCCAGATTGTAGAAGGAGCTGCTCAATTTCACGTCCACCTTCCTTCACGTCACTCCACACAGTCGCACACAGAAATATGTCAACAACTAGACTTTATCGTTATTATCGCGGGAAGACGAATTCTTATCGTGCGGAGAATTTTTACCGGTATATCACAAACGATAAGATATCGCCCATCCCTAGTACAGGCACAAACAGCCTATCTACTCACAGGCATTTTTTCTACCAGAACGATTAAAAGCATGATATTAACTTTTATTGTTAAATTAATATTTTGGTAATTCAAGTTTTTGGTCCTAAATACAATCCCATAAATAAATTAATTGATTAAGCTACATAAACCTTTGCATTAATGCCCTAAATTTGGTATTTATTTATCACCGTTATGTGTTTATTTTTATTACTTGCATGACTCTACAAGTCACTTTTTTATGCTGAAGCAGGCTACCCATGGAGAACTCATGAGCGCCTGCTCTTCTGGAGACACCATCATTCTTTCCACAGTTAATACACAAAATACTGTGATGTAATCATGTATAGGCTTAAAAAAGATTGATCCAAACGGAATTGTTGGCCAGAAGTGGCCAAACGAACTCTGATCTGGCCTAGGTACTGTATGTTATGAGTTACAGTATGTTGTCCGAAGTGCCATCTGGTGGATATTATATGAAGCTCAACAAATATCTTTAAATTGCAAGAAGTGCCTGTGCTGTGTGGTGGGTTTGCATGACGCATTTTAAGGCCACATCTGTATAAACCAAATAATTGATCCTGAATCATAAAATAATTTAATTGAATTATTCAGAATTACACCCTGGAATTTTATTCAGTGGCCAGTTGTCAATTAGCCTAGTCCTCATGCAAATAAGGGGAGGGAAAAGCAGTAAAGTGAAGCAGTGACAGCTAAAGTCAAAGCCTTGAATTTGACTACAATCAATTGAGTTAGACTAAGAGGGGTGTGACATGGGCTGCCACATTTTAGATGATCTGAAGAGGCTTAGTTGCCCCCTGGCTGGAAGGCTGGCCAATAGAGCATTGTAGTTGTCCAGACTTGCTATGGCTGTGAAACATGCTCACACAAGACGGGTCTGATATTCCTAGTGTTGTTCAGAGATGTTGGTAGTAAATATACTATCATCGTGAAATACAGTGCTCAAATACATATATTGTTTGTTATATAAGCCTTTGTTGTTCCTTGGTCAATATATTTGTATAATACTCTTGTGCAACGTTCCCTCTGAGCTGTGCGCATGCGTGGCTGTGCAAGAAATAACATGCCGCGCACAGGACAGATGCAAAAATGAATTGGGAAAGACATTTGATTGAATTCTAGTAAATGCGAAATAATTGCAATGCTCGGCAAACCACTATAGAGTTGGTGCCGCTATAGAGTTAGAACCGGTGAATGCGGTTAACAGGTTTCATAGAAAGAGAATGGTGATGTGCGCCAAATAAGTCGCTGTAGAAATCAAATGCTTTAATGGTTGCGGATGAAATGCAACCAACGCAAACGTAATGACGTGAAATAAAACGTCATCATGCTTTAAAGAAGAGTGGCTTGATTAAAGGGGTCATATGCTAAAAAGAACATTATTTTGTGTATTTGGTGTAATGCAATGTGTTTATGCGGTTTAAGGTTCAAAAAACACATTATTTTCCACATAATGTACATAGATGCGCTGCACACATCTGAATATTTGGCTTGAACTGTTCCGGAACAGTGTTGTAAATACAACTTAACCACTGATTTCTAGTTGTGTCCTCTTTTGGAAGGCCAAACAAAGTAGTTTCGCTTTCACAACGAAACACACAGCGTCACACACTGCGGGGCTAGAGTGAGCAGAGGCTGGCGGGCTTACCAAGAGCTTGTAACACTCCAAAGAGAAAGGAACATTTTAAATCGCATCATATGACCCCTTTAAGTGCTGGAAATAGCGGATGATGGGCACAGAATGTTAACAAAACTTTGACATTTACAGGCACTTTGTGGATCTTATAGATAACGGTAAAAGAATTCACGTTCACATTTTTTGAAAATATTATATCATATATCATATCATACATCGTATTATAAGCCTTATAATAATTGAGCTCAAAAAGAGAATTCATGAGCAATAACTGCTTCATTTTTCATATTAGCTATATTATATTATATTGTATTATTATAAAGAATTGAACTGTTCTGCATGAGATTTAAAAAAAAAAATTCTTGGTAAGTAACAGCGCTGTAAAAAAAAAATTATTAGGTAACCTAAAATGTGCATGATTTAGTTACATCAAGGGTCAAATCAAATATAAATAGCACATTAAAGTTTAATGTTACACACTTTTTGTGTGTGCACTGTACAGGTCTGGTATAAAGAATGTTTTTGCTCAGGTGGCTGAAATATCCACCCAATAGAGAAAATTTTTGCTCAGCAAGAAAGAAAAAAAAGAGGGAACATTGCTCTTGTGTAGTTAGGTGACTCTTATATCACCTAATGCTCTCACTCTTCTCGTATGATAAAGTAATTTAAGCTAATATCAGAATTTAAATGTATATAACAGCATCATAATAACCAGTGTCTGGGTTTATTTTATGATTAATGACAGGCTGACTATATGTTATCCCTATATATGTGTCATGTTTCTGTACACCTCCAAGTGTTCCAACTTTGCAATGACTCTTTGCAAATTTGTTTTACATTTACTGTGCTCCTGTATAAGCAAAGGATGTCAGGTGATATACAAGCATCCCAAAGAAGGCTTCCTGTTTCTACCTGCTAGAATGCAAATTACAGTACTTGAAATTTGAGACCACATCTCAGTCTTCATAAAAAGAGAGTTTTTCTCATTTTTGACTAGATGTTTCATGTGATAGTTTTGTTCAGAGACATTTTTGAATTCCCAGGTGAGAGTAAATGCCTAGGGCAGCAAAAGCAGTTTTTGGATGACTAATGCAGGTAAATAAATAACAACTTTTATAACATTCACATTAGATAAGATGGTGTCACAGTATATTTTTTGTATTTATTCACAAGAAAAACAAGCCTCCAAAAGTCTGACATTAGTCTTCTCTTTGTCATTTGCTGCTGTACCTTGTTGTCATTTGGTCATGTACCTTGTTGAATCCTGTCAGATCTTGGTGTTTTGCACTGCGTTGGATTGTGCAAAGTTGCTGATGAGGCCTAGCAATCTTTGCATATTCTCAATTCTTGCCAGGTAGAGAGAGAAAGTGGTTAACCAGAACACATCCTTTGAGCAGGCGCACTGGTCAGATTACCACAGAAGTGACCAGAGGAGCTGTCCTGACAAAGATTTAAACCAGTAAATCTGTTTACCAATTCATGGTGAAGCCATACATTTCCCTACTAAGTCATGTCAACTCTGACTGGTTCAATTTGAAATCATGTAGCTTTAGCATAGTTCAGAATTCACTGTTTTGTTCAGAATTGTTTTGGTGAGGCTGTGAATGTGAGCTTTGGAAATTGGCCAGGCAATTGTTTTGGTGACGCCCCCTAGTAAGTTCGACACTCCATGAGAAAGAGATGTTAATTGGGCCTATAAATAAAACATAGATAAGACAAGCCTGGTACCACCTGCTCAAAAGAGCACCAGAAACACCTGGTCAGTCAAAGGAAAGGAATAACGGTGGAAGAAGCCGAAGACTCCAAAAAAATGATGTGAGAAGAGGAGGGAATGATGAAGCAATGAGAGGGAGTGTAAAGCATGAGTTAAGAGCGCAGTATGAATAAACATAGCTAGAGTAAGTTGATACCACCTGCTATGAGTCGACTTTTAAAAGGTCAGGCTGAGCCAAGCTAAATTCCACACTCACATTTACATCTGCTCACCTGATGACAAGCTTATGACAACGAGTGTCTTATGCAGCAGAAAAGAGTATTTTTTTACTCTTTTTTTTTACTTTTTACTAGGGATGGGTATCGTTAAGGTTTTAACGGTATTAATACTCTTACCGATACTGCTTATCGATTCGGTACTTTAACGGTATTCTTATCGGTACCTTTTGTTTTATATATATATATATATATATATATATATATATATATATATATTCACTTTCATATATATATAGTGTGTATAATCCTTAGAAGCCAAAATCGAAATAAAAAAAATTAAATTAGCTTAATAAAACCACCACAGGCCTAAAGTGTAAGCAGATGTTTGAATGTTTAGTTCTCTCTTCTATCATAATTAAACAGGGCTTTCATGTTGCGCGTGCTGAAGCTCCTCCGCGTGAGCGCGATCTCGCTTCTGAATTGCGAATAGCAAAAATGCATCATAGACAAATGTTTGAAAAACAGCTGGCGACTCTAAGATAATGTATATATAGCAATAATAAATGTATGTGTGTTTTCTTAATTTCTCCAGTACCGATAGCAGTACCGTTAACGTCAGAGCTTATCGATACTCTGGTCTTTCATAATTTAGCCCCGGGACCGATTAAATACCGGGTTTCGGTACCCATCCCTACTTTTTACGCTGGAAAAATTAATACCCGGCCCGATACAATAGTGAAGTCTTTATTTGTGAAAGAGGCAATTCTTGTCAATCGCATAATTGCACTGAATGATTCTAAATCTGCTGTAATAGGGTAAGCTGTTTGCATCAGTGGTTCTCCCCCTGGTGATCTCAACAAACTTCCAAGGAAAACTTCCACAGAATTATTGTTAAAATAATTAATATAAATGTTATTAATAATATATTGAAATACTCTAACTTAATTAAAATGCTAAAAAGACATGCAGTCATTTTTAATAAGCCTGAATAACTATTGTTATATTGAAGAACATAAAGTTCTTGAAACTTATGAAATCGCAAAATTTACCTATATCGACACTCCCATGTTTTGTACTGTATATAGGGGATTCAAAAAGATTAAGAACCACTGGTTGAAGTTGTATATATATAATACATACATACATAATTGTCGACATTTGTGTATCTTCAACTCTATTAGGAGTATTTTTAGTGGAATAATATTTCATTAGAATATAGGTACTTTAATTGAAGTACTTGACTTTTGTACTCTGTCCAACACTTGTCTGAGACAAAATAATTTGTCTTGAAAACTCTTGATTACATTCTCTTCTAGCATGTTATTTGACTTCCTTAAATAGATTTAAATGTTTGTGGTAAGATATTTACATTTTGGAATTTATGTCATTGCATCTGGTGCTTTTCAGTAAAACCATCTGCATTCAGTCATTTAGATTTTTTTCTATCTGAAGTTCTGTTTTTTCTGTAGTGTCTGGGATTCTGAACAAGATTTTTTTAGACCAACAGCTCTTCAAGCTATAATCACTTCTTTCAGGATGTGGCCTTATTGGAGTGAGATTTGATTGGCTGTTGCCATGGGAGCTGGGAGACTCATCGCTGTGGGTTACTAGCAGCAGGAAGTGATTGTTTGGTAGGTGCGGCTGTAAGAGGTGAATGGTTTCCATCTACCAAATGTCAGGATTTAGAAGAGGAGGCTGAGTGTTGGCAGCTGGGAGTCTCTTTTGCGTACTTTATAACCTCAGAGAGATTCTAGCACTGAAGTCTGACATCATGCATCCATTACACCAAAGCTAGGATTCTCAGAAATTAGATAATGCACTAAGATGTTCAAATACAATAAATCAAATACAAGGAGAAATATTCCAAGACTGGTATTACAACATCTCTGCCTTCTCATTGTGCTCTCTCCTTTTCTTTCTCACAAACAGGCAGAACAACATACTGACTGTGGCATTCTCGGCTCTTATCATATCCCCT
>NW_015544133.1:325049-328123 GCF_001515605.1 Sinocyclocheilus anshuiensis | reverse complement strand
GGGGGGGGGGGGCACTGTCATATCTTACTGATATCTTGACCATATTTTGGTCAAGATATGACCAAATCTTATTTCACGGTATGATACAGTTTATTTCACGATAATGATATATACCCCGATACAGCTATTTTTATTTAATTTTTGTTATTAAAATTAAGAAAAAGAAGCAAATTACAAGCACAACAGATCAAATAAATAAGAAATCAACTTTTCATTTATTCAGCTACAGTAGGCTAGGTTTATTTAACATGTAGTAAGAAATATTACAGAAATTGAATAAAGTGGATAAATAAAATACTGTATAGTCTTCACTGTATCAATCAAAGATGATTAACATTAATAATGACAGATGGCAGCAGGTAAATAAGGCTGCTGTCTAGGGTTGTGATGGTGAGGAAATTTTCCCACCGGTTATTCAACGTGTGACAACACCGGTAATACCGGTATCACCGCGGGGGCGGGGCGTTCCCTCTTTTCCTTGCTTTCCTTTGCTTTTAAATAGCTCGTAAAAGTGAACATAAACTTTAAATAGGTATACAAAACTGGAAATAGGCTAAGTAAACATAATATATAACCAAATAAATAAGAAATGTAAACGAGTAAGAAAGCTTGGAGGCACGGCAAACACCTTGATGTCAAATAAAATAAATAAATGACACAAACAGGCTTTTCAAAATCCAAAATATTGCCAAACAGGCGCTTTTGCATCTAGTTTCGAAACTAAATCATCCGCGACCGTCTTGTCTGTCTCACCTCACTCTAATTGTCAGTCAGCTCGACTCACTCTCCTCACTGGAGAAATTAAATCTGATCTGTGATGCGACTGTCGTTCGGCACGCTGCATTGAGCAGCCGCGTTCAGTTTTTAATTGTAGTGTCTGTCCTTTTACTGAACTAAATTATTTGTATTTCTATTAAAAATCAAAACGACGGTGGGGGTCGGTGACGCGGTGGGCAAATGACGTAACCGGTGTTGCGGCTTAACACCGGTATCACCGTCAGCACCGTCTATCGCGGCAAGCCTACTGCTGTCTCTTTTAAGACCAACTGCATGGATCCAATATACTGAAACACATCCGGTTTTCACCCAACTGTTTTACATTTATTTAACATATAACCGACTGTGTTTACTTGAATATTCCACACGATGGGTATTATGACATAACTTTGTGCGTATTTGACCATTCAAGCACAATAAAACACAAAAGAGATCTGTTTTCGCGATCGCATGCTGTCGAGAGAGGGGCTTTCAGTGCGCACGCTTCGGCTGTGTGTCAGTCAGCGCATGCAACGCATTGATTTCTTTTTCACTGCTTATTGCACTTAATAACTTTGTTTAACGTAATGCATGTCCCAAATTCGCGATCGCATGCTGTCTGAGCAAGGCGCTTTCTGAGTGTGTGTGTCAGTCAGCGCGAGCTGCGGATTGAGTTCTTTTTCACTGCTTATTGCACTTAATAACTCTACCAAGTGCGTCCCACCCTTTATTTTCTCATTCATGCATGTCTCCTTATCACTCAAAAGGTGTATAGCATTTAAGCAGTACTGTGTTATGCAGATATATTTGCATACCGCGGAATACACGATAAAGCAAAATCTCTAACGATAGACACTTTATTTCGCGGTAACGATATTTACCATCATACCGCCCAGCCCTAATATCCCCTGTCTTCATTACATGCTATGTTACATTTAACACTAGAACCGCCACGGGGTAAATTTTACCCATGGCTGTTTTTAAAACGTGCATAAAATATTTTTAATAAAACATTCAAGTCTCCCAGTCACTGACTTTTACTAAAATTGTGTGATTTACAATCCCGTTGTTAAAAACTGTTTAGATAAAACCAGATCAAAAAACGGGGCATTTATACCTATAAGCGCCAGCGCGGGTCAAATTTACCCGCTTTATAATGCCCGTATGTTCGCGCTGTCATTTTCGTGCCACTTATGTTTTAACATAGTACATTGCTAGGCAACGCCTTTCACTCACTGAATTAGTGGTTATCAGTTTAATAAATAAAGACAACATGAGTAAAAGAAGGCGATTTATGAATGCTGAAGTGGTATAAGAAGCAATAAATGCCATGAGCGATGGAGAGTCTGATGGTGGGGAGATAAGTAAAGTGTCCTGTCGGCTCAGCATCTGACGGCGATCAATATATAATATTTAGACTGTTATTTATTCTAGTCTGCCTGTTTCCTGAAGAAAAAAAATCTGATCTGATGTAATGAATAAAATCTTTTTTCTTTGATTGCCCGAAGTTTATTGGGGTTCTTCTTGTATAATTCAAATTATAAATGATATAACTAAACAAATGAATAATTAATTAGGTGAAGCTGTGCTCTTGGATTTGTCATCGCATCATCCTATGCAATGTGTTTGAATTAGGCCTATTATTGCTCATTATTGTCTATAGGCTATTTTAGTAATTTAAATAACATAGGTTTTATAGCTTCACTATCCTCTTACCCGTAATTGTTTCTCCCTAATTACCTGTTTTACCCATTTTTTAAAGGCTTTTTATTTTGTGCATTTGCTTAAGCATAACACAAAATAATATATTTAAGATTGTTTGCACATAAATAAAGCTTTGCACACTTAACTGTCGAGAGGGTAGTTATAGTTTAGTGACTTATCATTCAAGACTACAGTGACTAATGTATACAAAGTGATGTGGTCTTTTTGTCTTGGGTTGCCAGTACAGTTTGCCTCCACTGAAGAATAATAATAATAATAATAATAATAAAAGCAATGAAAAATCTGAATAAATAAAAACCACTTAGATGTATGAATAAATGAAAATGTTTACTGAGTTGTATGAATAAACAATGATATTTTACTGAATTGTGTAATATGTAAATACATGTTAGGGCAATGTGCATGACTAAACAGTCCCTAAAATTACCCTTTAGCATCTTTTTACTGTCACTAGAACCGGTGAGGTTTGTTAAAGCTGGTACAGTTGAGTTTTATTTATATTTGATGTGCTCTATGCATGTACGTTTATCAATGTTTATATGTGAATAAAAGCCTAAAAAAGCCTCTGCAGAAGACTAGGATTAAACTATATA
>NW_015544133.1:311386-323783 GCF_001515605.1 Sinocyclocheilus anshuiensis | reverse complement strand
TATATAGTGTTTAGTAGTACTGAGTACTAGATTAATTCCGGCAGCTGCTTTTTAAACGCTCCTTTTGGTATTTGTGTGAGCGCTCTGTGAAGAGCATCAGTGGTTTCTATTTACAACGTGTTTTTGCGGCATTGAGAATTGTAGCCAATCTCTGACATGTTTGTTAAACATGTGAATGCAGTGACCAATCAGAGGCATTTAAGTTAGTCAGAATCTGCTCAGTATGCCAAAGTTAGTGAGAGCTCTGCACGCACACAAATAGTTTTGTTGTAACCAACAAAGTGAACTAAAGTGATATCAGTTTCATTGATTAAGTGAGTGCTCTTTGCTGGGTTTCTGTATATAAATTTCCTTATACATAACCCATTCTTAATTTGATTAACTCATTGATAATTTAAATAAACAATTTATTTTTAATTCTGCTAAATACACACCATATTAAAATACTGAATCTGAAATTGCAGTTTTTGGCATAGTGTTAACCATAGCAACGGATGGGACAAAAAATATGAAATGTAAGAAAAGATCTGTTTATTATGTCTTGCAGTGTGTGCAATTGTCCTACCTTTGTTCTGTTACCTGTAATATGCGTTTCCTTGTTTTTCATTTTATTACTATCTTTTCACTTGATCTTTTTAATGGAGTGTTGACTTAACTGAACAATATTTGAAGGCTATGCTAATGTTTTAATGTATTATTTACTAATAAGTATGAATAGCATTAATAATTAACTAATTTCATTTATTTAATATTTTTATTTTCCAATAGTTTTATTTTCCAAAATATATTAAAATGAAACAGCTTTTACTATGGTATGGTATTTTTACTGATATTTACTGACTACTGAAATGTTGGCACTGTGACAACATTAGTCCTGGGCTGAAATCTCTGGGCCTCCCATGGCTGTGGTTCCCGGAAATCATTACCACTTTTCCCTGCTTAATGACAGCCCTGAGTATAAGGATGCAGCATAGCAAAGTCTGAATAGCTTTGGAATGCACTCTGTTTTATTGCGACACATGGCATGAGCCCTTTTCCTCTCATACACATTGGGGCTCAGAATAATTAAATAGTCACTGTGAGATGTAAAGGCTAGTCTGTGTGGAAGTGGCATCAGTCTAAAGCGTAGCCTAGTGTCACTGTTTGACTGAACCCAGAGAACGCTCTCCCTTATATCACAGGCTACAGCTGCAGCAGGGTCTATATTTAGATGCCTTTTCCACACACAGACACACGCATACATATTCTTCCTTGGCTTGCACTGTCTCTGCCTGTACCACCTACAGTGAATCAAGCAGTGTCTGTCACCCACACCCCCTTTTCTGTTGCTAATGTATATGTGTGTGTTTGTGTGCACACATTGTAGTGAATGGTTGAAATGAATAAGGTATCAGACACACTTTGTTTCGTCATATGAGACAAGACCAGTTTTATAGTGCTTTATACAATACAGCAGCATTACATGAATAAAACAGTAAAATCACTGTGTTAATGCTGGAAGATTATGAAACCAATTCAATTTTAAAATGTAAAGAAGCTCTACAGAAGATAATAGTGTCATTATTCAGCTCAAATTAAGTTTAGTAACGGTGTTGCAAAGTTAATACATTATGAAATGTGTTCAGTTCAGCTGAAGAAAGCAGCCCTACAAAAGATAGGATGTTTAATGTTGATTGAATTCAGTTCAATAACAGTGCTAATAAATTGGTGTCATTATCCAGCTCAATTCAGTTCAAATTGTGTTCTCAAGAAGAAGAGCACAAACCTTTTTACTCCACCAAAGTATTACATCTCCTGTTTGTTTAACATTTGATTTTGTATTCTAATATTGATAAGGAAAATGCAATCATCTAATAATTTACTGGCAGAATATTTGAGTCATTGATTTGAAGATTATTGTTTTTGTTGTTGCCATGTGATTGCATAATGAAGCCGTATGGTGCAGGCTTTGCATTCCTCCTAATTGTGTAGAAAGCCTCCCAAACTCTTTAAATGTTTTAGTCCACAAAGATATTATAAGCATTTTAACTGCCACGCACAAGAACACACCCAAACATACATAATTGCACGCACACACACACACACACACAGTCTTGTACCGGTTATTGGGGAAGGAATCCAGTTTATCCACTGCAGTATAGGAACTGAAGTCAGGTTTATAGCTGCCACACCTTGAGTGATGAATTAATAATAAACTACAGAGGATGGAGGGAATGGGCTAATTAACACAAGCCTCAAAAGAAAGACAGCCCACCCACTCCCTTCCCTTTACCGCTTTGATCTAAAATATATTCCACTGTAACATTACACTCCATGCTATCATCAAATCTCAGTTATTGTACCCACACTACTATCAGTCCCTAATAGAGCATTTTTATATTAGATGGCAGGCATCACTAGAGATTCTGGGCTCCTTGGAAATCACGTGCCAGGTTTACAAACACCTGTCAGAGTTGGGAAATATAAAACCTATATTTCCAACATATTAATTAGCTTTTTTGCCTTGAACTCATTGTCCTATTGTGTTCACTCCAAAAGAAATTGCAACTGACAGTCCTATTTCTCCTGCTTCACCCATATCAGTCATTTTTTATGGAGTTGGCAGGGCTGATAATCTGGTCATCAAGTCGATGGTTTGTGATGAAGTCAGATTATGTCAGATTGTTGTTGGAAAATCATTAAATGACAAGTATGATCACAACAGTATGCAGCCTGCAGCATAGCCTGTGATCACATCGGGGTGATTTGAAAATTCAAATCTGAATTTGTACCATTGTTCATGCTTCTGCAGACCCAGAGAAAGAATTTTTCATGTACTCTATAATCAAAGAAGTACAGGGATGAAAGTTGGGCTTTATTCGGATCTGAACACTGATGCTAATAGTAGCAATCAAAAAGTAATTTAATGCATTGAACAAAGTCTTTTTTTTTCAGTTCAACAGTCACTCATTCTCATCTCTTCTGGGACAAGTGACTGGATTAAAACATTGCAAAATATTTGCATGAAAAACTGGCACTTCATTAAAGTTTCCATTGCCTTTCCCCCAGTGAATAGTTCCTAGGCCTCATTCTGATGTTTTTTTTTCTTAAAGTAGGTCTGTTTTTGTCAGAACATTTAGTAAATTACATTATTTTATAATTCCCTTGCAGCCTTTGTAGCATGTTCATGTTTTGCACATTACTAGAATAAAACATTTTCTTCAATATCGTAAGAGGGGGAAAAAAGTTTTTGTACACACAATTCTTTACATCTGTCTTAACACAAAGAAAATTAATGATTGGTTAGTATTTAAATTATTTATTTATTTGGTTAGTCATTCATTCATTCATTTCAAATTTCACATGACTTTTTTCACATTTTATTTGTTCACATTTTACAACCTGAACTAACTTTGCTGAAAAGATAAAATTATCTGTTATTTTTTCAGACTTTGTCACGCAAGGTCTGCATGTCTGCTTTATAATATAATTCCTTGCATTCTTTGCATTTTTTCCTGAATTTTTATAATATTAATAAGCAGTCAAGTCACCTTTATTTGTATAGTGCTTTATACAATGCTGGTTGTGTCAAAGCAACTTTACAGTGTCAAACAGGAAAATACGTTGTCAATAATGCAAGAAGACAATAACAGTCATTTTTCCAGCTAAAGTCAGTTCATTGATGTTTCAGTGATGTCATTATCCAGGTCAGCTCTCTTCCAGTAGTGTCTGTGCAATCAGTCAAGCAGTACTCAGTCAAGTAAAGCAGTTTTAGTCCTGTGATAGACTGGCCATTTGTCCAGGATGTTTTCCCCAGCTCTAGTCTAAGACTTCAGGGATAGGCTCCAGCATCCTCACCCAGAAAAGTGGTTTTGAGAATGGGTAGAAGAATGAATGAAGCTATTTTTACTTTTTTTGTTGTTTTTTTTTAATCCAGTATCCAAAATGCATAACTAGGATTCCCTTTAAAGAATTCAATGTATTATTTTAATGATTTTTTTTTCTTATGATATCTGGACAATTGTTTGACCCTGACATTGTCATTTTGAAAATATAAAATACATTTTAATTCAAGCATAACAATCATGCTAATCATAGAAGGGGTGTATTCAAGTTCTACGTTGTCAAAGACTAATTATTTATTTATTATAAATTATAATGTAACTATTTTAGCCTAACTAACAACTGCCAGCACACCTAAACGAGGTACAAAAAAGGTGTCCCTTTGAGCCATGTGGTGGATATTCTGTGAACAAGTCAGGTGGTAAGGGTTATTCTGGGTGGCTTCCTACTGTCTACCTACTGTAGATTTTAAACACACATCTTTCCTATGCCTGTTGGGAAGGCTTTAAATGTGTGTCTGGTAGATTTAAATGTTTCTAGGTAGTCAGATAGTTCTCATTATCTCACAGCCAAAGCTCATTAACCGTAATCAAGGTAAAGAAAATTCAGATTTCGACTTTGGGCTTTATCCACTCCTCTTCTTGTCAGTCAGTTGGTTTGTGCAGTGTTTTCAGGTGATTATATGTATAATCAACTGAAGTATGTGTTTAAAAAAAACTAATCACTATAATCTTCTTTGTCCTGTAATGCTCAGTTTATGGTGGATTAGATCAGTGTTTCCCAACCACTGTGCTCAGGTGTTGTCAGCTGTGCTGTGGAAAATTATCAAAACATTCTATCTCTATTATATTTTGTTTTTATTATTATTTTAAATCAATGCTATTGGTCATATTTACGTCCATTTGTGGGTTTTACAAAAATACCCATATAGCAATAATAAACTTTATAACCTGTAAGAAAATTGAATGCGATGCTCTCACTGCCTCAGAAGCGACTGTTCTAATGATGGACAAAACACATATTACCGTCATTCACTGGTCAAAAACATTGTAAGTGTCTGATCATATTTAAAGCCACAATACCAACTCTGACAACGCTGTTTAATTATTTAAAAAAAAATGTTTTTACATTTCCTGAAAGTGGTAGTTATTTTGGACGTACATTGTTTCCGCCAGACCGCGACGATATGTAAATTTGTTGTTTTATTATTACCAACAACATAAAGCTACCTATGACCTTGTGTTCCTACCTGGCTTAAGCTCAAGTTTCACATTAAATTTGAGTACTACTTTTAATATAATATCCAGTTTTAATATGCCATTTGGAGCAATTGCATGTTTGCAAATCCATGGCCACCTCTTGGACACCAAAGAGTCATGATGCATATGACAGGTCATCTAGGCCAGGGGTTCCCAAACTTTTTTGTCAGCCGAACCCCTTAGATATAAATTATTGCAAATGTGTAAATAAATAAACCAAGTGCACATTGCGTTCTCAAATGCTTGTTAAATTCACAGGATTGTGAGACTATGCAGCCTTTGATTTGATAATCGTACTAAGATATATCGTGATTAGCATTTAGCCCTATTGATTTACTTATTTATTGTACATTCAATATAATTAATTATTAGCTTTTCATCAACTTATCAACCCCCATTTGAGAAACTTGGATCTAGGCCATTACTGATGACAATACTTGAACTTTGTAATTTGTCCTGTCTGCAACTTAGATGATGTGGAGAAAGCACAATAATTTCAGAAGGCATGGGGCTTTCATACTAGATTTGAATTGCTATTTTGATTTTAGTGAAATTTTAATGGCCTTATTGGGTCATTATTATGATTTCCGGAGCAACATAGATGCAAGTGTTAAATGTTGTAGTAAGCCATTATAGCTAATTATATTTAACCATCCATGAAATATTCATGCATTTTTAATAATGGATGCTTTTCTGAAGTGAGGGAGTATCTTTAATGTTTGGCTATGGTCAGGTGTCTGAAATAAAACTCATCTTACATTATGTCTGAGGCCCTGTTGGATTAGACCTTGGACTCTCCTTTTATCTTCACAATGTGTTGGGAACAATGTAAGCAACAATATTAAAACTGATCAATGATGAGGATTTAAAGCAAACAAAACCCTCTTTATCCTCTGTAGGATGAATTCTCTACGTTTGTAAAATAGCCTATCTGGAAAAAAATCAGAATAGTGACGTATTAAAGCAAAATGCCTTTGTTTTTGAGGGAGACAAAAAATGTGCCACAAGCTTGAATATGTCACAACTCTGACTTTTTTCCAGAAATTTTACAGGTAAGGTAAACACTATGACAAAATGTATCATATTATATGTGACATTATATAATATGCCATATGGTGTCATTATTTTGTCCTGATTCCCTGCTTAGTTCAGTCATTAATATCCGTATTATAAATTTTCATGACACATGTATAGCCAAGGTTATATGGTCTACTGTAATTATGTCCAAATGACTAAATGGCATGGATTTCAAGCTAATTTTGTAGTTCTCGCATAGTCCCAATTTAATCTATCTCAAAAGTACAAAAAAAAAAGAAAGAAAGTAATCCTTAGTCAATAGAAGATTATAAAAATATATGCTGACTCCATTTTTATAATAAATATAATCATAATAATAATTATGCAATTTACTCACACTCATCATCTTCTAAACCTGCATGATTTTCATTTAGGTTTAGCAGAATGTTGAAAATGAATGGCGACCAAAGGCTGTCAAGCTCCATAAAATAACAAAAACATCATAAAAGTTGCTGTTGATAATATCAGGTAATATTAGTCCGTTGGAGGCAGCCTCCATGTTTTCCGTCAGGATGTCAGTGTTTGTTTTTAATGACATAACTAAGATGATGTCTGGCTTGACTAATATTTGCCTCGAGTTTATAATTAAATAGAAACATATGAAAATATTTCAAGAGAAATGTCTTGTTTTTTGTCTCCAAAAAGACTGAATAGTAGAATTCAGCATTTTGACCTTAACACACAGACTATACCAGATGCATTTGCTGATATGGTGCCCCTCTGCAACTTGAGGCTGTTCAACACTGAACGCGTCACATTCCAACCTTCCAGCAAATGTTCCAAATCTGTTTGTCATGTTTTTGGAAGCAGTGATATACCACTTCGCTCACATTTGGTGTAAACTGGGTGCAATTCACACAATTATAAAGGCCAGTGTAACTGCATGACTTCACGTCTCTTATGGCTTAGTTAATCGTCCATGGAATCTATACCATTCTGACCCAGATTAATTTAATTTTGAACATTCTGAATTGTTAAATCTCATGAATCCTTTAAAGAAAAATTCCTTTCATGTGAAAGAGGCATAGAGAATGTTTAGTTGTGCTTCGGTCTCCTGTTCTGCCTTTTGGGTTTTCTCAGACTCAATCTCCTGACCTATTCTCTCTCTTTCTTTTGAATTATTTGATCTGTGTAGGACCCTAGGAGCAAGCACAAATTTAAGATCCACACCTATGGCAGTCCCACATTCTGTGACCACTGTGGATCTCTTCTATATGGACTCATACACCAAGGAATGAAATGTGACTGTAAGTAGTACCATACTAAACTATTTTTTGCCCAGGGGCGGTTCTAGGGTCACTGGTTGTTTGGGACTTTTCTATGTCGATGTTTAGTATATGGAGTAATTATATGATTAACTATTGGAATATTATATGTTAATATTATGTTAAAATATTATGAGCAAGGTATTATTTTCATTAAGTAAATCTGAAAACAGGGACCTCTTGCTTTATGCAAATGTGTGTTTGTGTTCACAGCCTGTGATACGAATGTCCATAAGCAGTGTGTGATGAACGTGCCAAGCCTTTGTGGAATGGACCACACAGAGAGACGAGGACGTCTTTACTTGAAGATCGAGGTGATAGAAGAAAAAATGCATGTCACAGGTGAGTTTCCGTGTTTTACCATGACAAATGATGCAACAGTGCAAAACATATCAATGCTGTTGCATATTTATTTCCCAAGGTTCTTCAGGGTTCTGTATTTGGTTCACTGCTCTTTATTAGATATACTTGGTCATATCTTTCACCAGCCTACCCTCAATTTTTAGGGCTATGCTGATTGTAATAAACTGCTCGGAAGGATCCAAATGCAGTAGTATATTGGAGGGGTAATCCACAAACGTAATCCAAAGGCAGGCAAAGGTCATACACAAATAGGTAGTGATGGACGCGTTCGAAACACTGCTTCACGAAGCTTCTAAACATTTGCGAATCTTTTGTTTTGAATCAGTGTTTCGGAGCGCGTATCAAACCAGCCAGGTCACGTGATTTTAGCAAACGAAGCTTCTTTACGTCACACTGTTTCGAAATGTTTCGAAACTCCGATGGTTCACCACTAGGGGGTGTTGATCTCAAAGTGAACCCATGAACCACTTCTGGTTGCCCAGTTAATCATGTGACATTAAATTTTACTATAAAAAAATAAAGAATTCAGGGCCAGATGTTGTGGGTTAAACAAAGGATGACTTCCCTTTAACACAGATGGACATATAGTTTAAAAAAATGTGTAAAAACATTCAGTACTTTCAACCTACAAATCACATCATACCTTAAAAATAACAAAATGAGCTTACGATAGAATTAAATCCACCTCCTTCTCCTGACTGATAACACTACTCTTGCCTGATAGTTTTTATAGACAGCTCTAATGAAAACACTTAATTAAATAATTACATAAATCAATTAATTCATTAAATAATTAATTTAGTTAATTGTGTGTTAAGGGTTTGATTATACTTAAATAAAACACATAACACAAGCACTAATATTTAATAGTGTTTAAATGGTTATTATTTATTTTTTTAAATGGTATTTCTAAAAAAAAACATTTCCATTTGTTTTGTAAGTTTGTTCTGAGTTCTTGATGCTTTTACAACGTTTTCACCAGCAGGTGTCGCCAGCATGTGCTTTTTCAAGTGCTTTGAAACATCAAATAATTTTTCGAAGCAATTGGTTCAATTGATTCAATGCTTCAAAAAGCTTCGTTTCTCCCATCACTACAAATAGGCAATCCAAAACAACGACAGAGTAATGCCGAGTTCACACTGCACGATTTTCAAACTCGTCGGATCGCCGTTGTTTTCACACTGCGTGACTATCTGGGGTAGCATTCAGTTGCTGCTGTGTTCACATTGCACGATGGATCGGCGACAGGGGGTTTCACACTGCATGACTTCACGATAGGAAGAATCGCCGACAGCTCTGTCTGGTCCGCAAACTACGTTTCACAACAAAACACACGCGAGAACCGATGTCGGGCATTTGTCGGCGATTTCACAAAACCTGTCGGCGAGTGAAAAATCGGGCTAATATCGTGCAGTGTGAACTCGGCATAAGGGGTTAAGGCAAACAGTGTAATCCAGAAAACAGGCAGAATAACAAGACCAGGAACCAAGATATAGAAGAACCAGGATACAAGGATTAGAATTGCAGTAATGACACATACACAACTTTGCAAAGAATGACTGTGAGAACTGAGCTTATATAGGGTGAGCTAACCATGCTAATGAGACACAGGTGCAAACAATGAGTGCTGATGAGACCAGGCAGAGGATTATGGGGAATGAAGTAGGGCTGGGCCAGAATATTCGATTATTCGGTTGGCATTCGATTTTCAATTTTGAGATTCGAATATTCTTTTCTTTCTTTTTTTTACACCTGTCATCCTCCGCAAAACGGTTCTCATTCGCACTTGAATATGAATCGCCCATGAGTGATCGTCATGATTCAGTTCATCTGGAAGAGAAGACAAAAATGCCGAAGACCTCAGCTGTGTGGGAGCACTTTAAATTGAGTGAGGACAAGACAAAGGCAGTGTGCCAAATATGCGATTTGAAACTGGCCTACCACAACAGCACATCAAGTTTGAAAAATCACCTGAGTTCTGTAAGTAGTACGCCTATAGTATATTGTTGGTGTAAGAAAATGAGCTGCTTTTATCCGCCATGTTAATCAGTAATTTTACACATGATAAAAACGTGCACTTAATTTGCTTGGAAAATACTTTGACAAATACTGCCTGGAATTTGTCACGCCACGCCGCACGCCGCGCCGCATCCAGTGTAGACAGCATCCTATAGGTTCTATTGTATTTTGTCGCGGCGCGGCGTTCGGTGTAGACACGTGTATGTCATAATTTTACACGTGATAAAAACGTGCACTTAATTTGCTTGGAAAATACTTGCGAATACGGCAGTCATAAAAAAAACGTACAGTAGCCCAGCCTAATAATAATTAGTCTATATTAAAAGTATTGCTCTTAACAGACCTGTGTGTTTTGTATCACTAGTGCAGTGTCCGTTCTCGGAGAATATAAGCCCTGCCCGCGTGAGGCGCGCCGCTTCCGGCTCGCACTGTTCTGTAGTTTATTAAAAGTTTATTAATTCTGAAAGTGTCGCGTGTCCATATTGCACCAAAATCCGACACTGCACTCCCTTGGGTCCGCAGCAACACACCTGCCACGCGTGAAGTCGATTTGGATGAACGGTTCTCGACATAATAAAAATGCAAACAGACAGACAGACACACAGAGATTCCTGTCTTTATTACAGGTCACGCCGCGCCGCAACAGCTAAAGTTTGTCTATACTGGACGCGACAAAGCAACTGTTGAGAATCATTTGAAATTTGTGTCAGTACGTCATAAATAGAACGCAGCAGCAGTTTACTGCCGGGAATTTGTCACGCCACGCCACGCCACGCCGCGCCGCATCCAGTGTATACAGCATCCTATAGGTTCTATTGTATTTTGTCGCGGCGCGGCGTTCGGTGTAGACATGTGTTGAAAGAAGAATATGTTCAGCCCCCTCCCTCCGAAGCTTCGAATATTCGGTGTTGATTATTACCGAAGCTTCGAAGCTCAAAAAATGGTATTCGGACCAGCCCTAGAATGAAGTCCTTGATAGAGTGGCAAAGGTATGGTTTGGAGTGCCCTCTAGTGGTGGCTATCAAGAGCACTCCAGCTGGTGATTGTGACTCGGTCCAAGCGTTTTAATATGCTTTCCTACCTGCCTGTCAACGTATGTATTAGCATACCTCTGCGCACCCTGTTCGCGCAGACAGGATACGTCATCAGCGCGTTCACGCACGCTGTGCAGACAGAGCGAGGATGGCAGGCAAACATCAACAACCCGATCTTCCTTCCTGGTATTGTAGTACTTTTAAAGATTTCTCACCGGTGAATGACACATGATGTAGCCCAGCGGTTAATCCAGTCCTCGCGCCAGCTCGTTAGAAGTGAGCTACGTGCATGAACTGTGTTCCGATCGATATGATCCCTACACAGTGTTCATTGCTCCTTACTCCCTGAGCGGGGGAAATCCTTTTTTTTTTTTTTTTAAGTTTACTTCACTTCGGAACATGGGCTGGAATTGGGAACCGCTGATGTAGCCTATTGTGGTAATGTTGTCTCTGGTCTGTGAGCGTAAATGCGTTCGGGGGCGTGGCTTTGGACGGCGATTGCAGGGAGGGTGGGACGTTCGCTTTCAGTGCTATCAGGCTAAAGTTAGCATTTTCCAAGATCTCCTACTGCACCTTTAAGTTACTGGACATTAGTTCCAAACTCAATGCCCCCTCTCCCCTGCTCCTTAACTGTCTGCATTCACAATGTCAAGATTTGCATGACCAAATTCCTCAAAACCAGATAAAATGTATTGTTAGTCAAATGTCTTATAAATTGCTTCAGAAACTACCTGTATTTTATTTTTATTTTTTTTTATTTATTTTTTTTACCATGATCTGTCTAACAGTGTTGATTTTGTTCAAGTTGACATCTTTGGAATTCTCTGTCACAATCTCTCCATGACCTCTTCACCATTTGAATTCAAAACTCAACTTGAAAATGCATCTTTTTACATTGCGTTACTACGTTTTCTAAATCCTGTTGTACTTGTTCTGTCTCAGTACACTTGTATTATTTTGTTTGTGCTTGCTTTGCTTTCATTATACTTTGTGTTGTTTAGGGATGCACCAAAATTTGGGACATCATAAATAGAAAATATAGAGAAAAGCAAAACTCTTGGTCAAAAATATGTATAGAAACTAAATGAGCTGTAAGAGTTAAGATAAAAGAAACATTGACATGGAAAACAATCATATTTAATGTAAACATTAATTGTGCACACACAATATGACAGTACAAAAACTGTATTGGATATTTACTGTACATTTGTCACAAATGTGCTTGTACTTTATAATTCTCAACTGATTTTTTTTTTCTGCATATCATAATTATGTGTCAAAAAATAAAGATCATTAAAATTAAGTGTTAGCACTGACATGAATAATTATTTCCCCCCCTATATAGTCAATGTACAATATTTTATGTTTTATAATTGTGAAGTCACACCACTTGAAGGAATGTGGCGTAATCGCTTTAATTTAAATTTTAATTCATTCACATATAAATAAAACACATCATTAGAGGGTGGGAAAAATTATACAGGTTGCATGACCATTGTTTCAACAATTCTGAATTAAACAAAAAAAATTTACATATATATATATGTATATATATATA